>NC_056744.1:1031523442-1031645942 GCF_019279795.1 Protopterus annectens
TCCAGACTAATCTCACTCATATGTATCCTGTCATGCCTGTACCAAACTGGATAGCTGTCACAAAAATTCCAATGTTCTGAAATCAACAAAAATTAACAATGGAGCCATCCTTGCCACTCTATGATCAATAAAATGTCTAGCTGTCTCAATTGCTGCCTACCTAAGTGCTTATCTCCATAATAGCCTATGAGTACTAGATGACCTAATTACACAAGCACCTGGATACCCCTGCTGAATAATTGACAAATCATGCATTATTCAAGAAAGTAATATATGCTTAGAAATAAAGTGTAAAGCATGCCCCCCAACATACACAAAGTGTATTACATTTATATTTGAATCTGTATCTTTTACTGAAGCCTCATCCATGCTAATAACTAACTCTTCTCTGGTACAGACTCCCCATCCACAAAACAAGCACATGTGTGTGAACCTACATGCTGGCTCTGAGCACCTATCTACACTGAAAATCCAACAAGTTTTCACTGTCTCTCTGATCCTCATCTTATACTGCATTTGAGCCTCCTCCCACCCTGTTTTTCATAGTCACCAACCAAGTATCAGCATGCTTACACTCCCAGCATAATGAACGATCCATTTACTTTAGCTTCCTAAATCTCTGATCATACCAAAGAAAAACATGACCCGCTCTCAAACTCTGTGCTTTACATCTCATCAGAAAGTAAGTGAACAAGGAATGTGCCTGCAGAGACTTCTTCTCTATAACTAACACCATAACATACACATAACCAGGCACCCAATTATCCCTTATCCTGGTACACAAAACCAAATGCCCAATTATTCCATGTCCTGATATACAAAACCAGGCACCCGATTATCTCATGTCCTGGTGCACAAAACCAAGAACCCAATTATCCCATGTCCTGATACACAAAGCCAAACACCCAATTATCCCATGTCCTGGTAGACAAAACCAAGCACCCAATTATCGCATGTCCTGGTACACAAAACCAGTCACCCAATTATCCCATGTCTTGGCTATAACAAAAACCCAAAGCTGCCATCAAATCCTTTGACACAGGGGCATCTACCTCCACAATCCACTGAGTCCAGTCTACACCTAATAAGTCAAACAGCTCCACATGTTCCCCTTTCTGAATCTTCTCCTTGTCTGAAACAGGAATATGTGATGTGATAAATAGAGCTTGAACCCCCCCCCCCTTCGGCAGGAATGTTTGCACACTCCATGAATCTCCCAAGTGTTCACTCACAACTTGGACCTCATGTACTTCCTATCAAATATGGCAAAACACAACTGCATCAGCCCATCTTCTCCCATCCCTATCATTACCCTCATTAGGCTCCTAGACACTATGTCCTGCCCCTCTGTAATTAACTGCCCCTTCTCAAGCTGTCCCTCCTTTAAACAAATCGTGCAATCATAACCTACCTTTCACATACAGATTCTGTGATAGTTCCATCAAATACTCATCTGCTAACTGATTGTCACCCATCAGTTTTCTGCTAACAATATATCAGAAAGGTTATTTGCAGTGGTGTGAAGCTGCACTGAGACAACCCCATCACATCTTCTGGAGTCTTTTGAAGTCTTTTTTCACTGTGCTGTGGCTGTTCCACTGTTGCCCCTTTGTCACACATTTTCTAACTTCTTTGCCTCCCCAAATCTCTTTCAATTGCTGCTTTTGACTGGTTGGGCATTTCTTAGAAAATAGCCTCAGCATTAGCCTGTGAGGCTATGGAATGCCACTTTCTCTTGAAACTGTCAATATTCACCATCCCATGGAAGAAACCACCATTAGGAAGGCCATAACATACTCTTCACCTCCAAACCTCACAGTCTTTAAATCTCCTATGTTGTCCTGCTCCACTTATTCAATACCTAAAATTCCCCCTGTCCATCTGTCAAGCTCATGCCCTCTGGGCAACTAAGTCTAATTGACTGACATACCCCATCTGACACCACCTAGAGTTTAGCTACCAAAGAATTATGCCCCTTAATCCTGGGTAAAATACCCGAAGCCTGCAACTTCATTTCCCAATATTCTGCCACCTTTCTCATGCATCCTCTCTTCCCCATCCCTCAGCACCCCCCTTTCCATCCCACAGCTAGAAGGAGAGGAAGGGAAGGCAACTCAGCCAGGGGTTTACAAACTGTGTTATTTTTGCTTTGTTTGTTTTGTACTTGTGAAGTTGTCATGCACTAGCCATGGTACCACCTTTCCTAGTGAAAGATCAACTATCAGTTGATCTGTACTCCAAGTTTGCAAGACTAATAGGGAAATCAATGCAGTACAGAGATTTTACATAATGTATATTGCTCTGAGAATGTGAAAGTGACTTTTTCTTGAACAGTTTTAGAAGTTTTACTTTCAGCTGTATTATTGTATATTCCATGACAAGTAATGTAGAAACAGCTATTTGCAGTCAATGTATTTAAATGTAAATCTGTATGTATTCATATCACCTTTACTTTAAAGTAATGAGGAGGAACAATGAAGGAGGGTGAAACCTACTGCTATCCCCAACCCCAAGCTGTTTAACTCCCCTCAAAGTTAAAACTTTCGTTCCTACCAGGTGCGGCCTCAGGCCCATTAGAACCCAACAGTACTGATAACAGCTTTAAAAACGTACTCATATAAACTAGAAAGTTGATAGAATAACACGACTTCATTAACATACATTTTGAAAGTTGTGAAATCTGAAAGCCAAATATCTGCCCCTGTGTAGTGACTTCAACCTAATTTGCCAGAAAGCCACAATTTTATGATGAACTGATGAAAAACGTGAGACAAAATCTGGACATTCTGCAAGATTCTGGGCATTTAGGATGTATGGGATGGTGTGATGCATCTATTCCCAGGGAATACACTCAACTGTTCACCCCATATCACTCCCCTCACTTTTCCATAACTCACCCACATCTTCTCACATCCATCATCATTTAATGAATGCAGTCCCCTGTGGTTTGCCAGAAACCACAATTGCCTGAGAATTGGACTAAAAAGCAAGGTAAACTCTGGATGTACTTGAAATTATGCCTCTCATCTATTGGGTTCAACTTTCATTTTGCAAATATTATCTTATTATATTTTTAATTAATATAAACTGACCCATCAACCTATCCTCACTTGTGCTAGTTTGACATCAGAAAGGCCAACCATGCTACCAACCCAGTATAACTTTGCTAAAGCTCCATTCCCCCTTTCTCTCTTAAACTACCTCATAACCTCTCTACTAAGCAAATGATTTAAATCCCACTTTCTGTAACTCATTACCTGATCCTCCCTATCAGTCACCGTCTCCAAACTCAATCTCCCCTTCCTCCCCACCTTTTCTATTTTTCCTAAATCTATTTACACTTAAATCCAACTGTTCCCCCACTCCACTACTGGGGCAAGCACCCAAGGATAAAAGTATCTGCCCAGGAAACAATCTTTATTGAAACTTTATACACAAGAATGAACACATTAACATAATAAAACAAGTAACAATTTACTCAAGTGTCATCAGCTCTTGCTATATATACTGTCAACCATAAACCAATTATAGAAAATAGATTAATATTTATCTATTAATAAGCTCAGTTTTATACAATAATTGTATTCTGAGGTTAGTTTCTTTGTTTTCATTTTAAAAGTAGACATTTCTTTATGACACAACAGTAACAGTATTTATAATGTCTATAAATGAAGGCATGATCTCATTTTCCAGTTCTTTGTAATAACTTTCTTGGCTCTTCTTAATAAGCTCCAGATAAGCTGAAACTGTGACTTGGGTGTACTTCAGGGAACTGAAACATTAAACATCACCATAAGTTTAGATAATGTTAATTCATTATATCACAGTGCTTGCTAGTAACATGTTTTTTTCCCAAAAAGGTAGTGGCACTTTGCAGTCATTAACCATGTGCTCCCAATATGTTTTGATTAAGGTTTTACACCTCCATTACCCAATACCTTTGTTTTAATACAGAATTTGAATTCTATGTGGAATGTTAAATGTTTTTTTTTTTTTGAGGATATTAAAATCATTTTTTAATCTAGTGAAGTTAATGGTGAGCAACTTATCTGGGGAGCACAATCCAAAGACGTATAATTGACATGACATTTATAGTTCTTAATAATTTTATATCATATTTATAATTTCCTGTAAAGTTCAAAACATTCATTTTCCGGCTTATTTCCTGCTTATATAATTAAAGTAAATTAATCATTACATGCTGCATTTTATAGAGGTACATGGTGAAAATGTACATGCTTTTAAATGCTTTGTGCTTGAACAAGTTTTACTGATGAAAGAAAAGGTAAATTATTACAGTGTTTACTTAGGCATGAGGTGCTAGTTATATTTTAAAGTTTGGGACTTTCAAACCTAATGGTTTAAATAAGGAGATTGGAAGTATTTTTAGATAATTATCATTTAATTAATTGAAAACTGCGGTGGTGGTGCTGCGATAGCATTGTCGCCTCACAGTAAGACGTTGTCCTGTTCAATTCTCAGCTAAAGCGGCTTCTGTGTGGAGACATGCATGAATGGGCGTACCTTCATTGAAGGTTGTGCATCAGGGCTGGCAACTCAGCATGTAAAAAAATCTCCTGCCAATCATTAGTGGACCGGAGTTCTGCTGTGGCGACCCCTAACTGGGAAAAGCCGAAAGATACAACAACAACAACATCTACTAATTAATTGATTGTGTTTTTAATTTGTGGGATTTGATTGGTGTCAGTATTTAAATGTGTGTTTTATATTGCTTTCTTATACTCTCTTAAAGACATTCCCCCAGATTTACTAATCTCCCGTGCAGGACTAGTGTAGTCCTGCATGGAAGAGGCTGCTTAGGAGCAGGACGGCAGTGTGCCATGCATATTAATGAAGGCGCGCTGCCCGACATCCTAGGCATACACGGAGTGTGTACGACTGCAGGGGGCGTATCTGAGAGCAGAGCACTCAGAATAAACATGCCACTGCAAAGTAGAACAGCAGAAAGTGGAAATAAATGAGCGAGGCCGCTCATAGATGTCCGTATATCCCCACCAACAGTTCCCCATGTGTACAACAGCAACAAGGGATAAAGATGAAAAGAAGAAACCCCCATATTGTTGTCTAAAGCTCAGAGTACAGCTAACCATAGGTGCACAGGTGTGCCCATTGCTCGGAAACAGTGAAAGCAGCCCAAAAGGCTGAAGATAACAAGGATGATATATGCAAATGAAGCATGTCAGCAATAGTGTAGTGGTCAGAGCGTTCGCCCAATGAACAGACATTCCCAGTTTGAGTCCCAGTGCAGCACAGTCTATTTTACATAGCAAAGCATGGTATAAGCAATATTTGTAATGCAAAACTCACTAAATAACATAATTTTTATGAGCAGAAGTACTGCAGGAAATGCACATGCGAAGAGTCAGTATCATAATGAATAAGTCAGCAGTAAGCAGGCGTAAGCACAGATAAGCAGTAGTAAGCATATCTAAGCACTAGTAAGTGTGTGCAAGTGTGTTTGCATGGGGTTAAGCACCGCCGACACAGATTAAGCAAAGGAAAAGCTAACTGGGTGTAAGACACTGTGACTGGAAGTCAGCAGTGCTTAACTCTGTGCAAACCCACTTACAACCGCTTGGAAGTGCCTTAAGCACACTGTATCCAATGGCTGGTGTTCTGCCCAGCAACAAAACAAACAGCTTCTGCAAGGCCGGAACCCAGGACCATGCACACCATACACAAAACAATTTACCACTAAGCCATGCCAGATATGCAGAAATCGTATGTTGTCAGAAACATAACCCTAGCCCAGTCATGCAACAGTACAGAGAATGTATACCTACAGCTAGATGGCCGTGTGTGTGCAAATATATATCACTATCTAAATGGATACAACATATCTATAGATGTAGTTTTTTATATATATATATATATATATATATATATATATATATATATATATAAATATCCAGAGATATATACATATATATACAAATATATGAACAGACATACATGCAAATGTTGACAACTACATATATATATATATATATATATATATATATATATATATATATATATATATGTCAACATCTATATGTCCACATATACACACCAAGTGACATATATATGTAAGCAGACATATGTCTCTGTAGGTATATCCCAACATAGTTAGAAATATGTAAGCAAATATATATACCCACAGAGGTATATATGGCCAGACATCTGCAGATACCAATGGTAGATGAACAGAAAACATATATGTCCACATGCACCATCAATGGGCCTGAGAGGCTCCAAACAATATACGTCATATACGAATTTGCATACCCACCGCCCAGCCAAACACGTCTGCCCTGCAATACACTACCAAGCCCATAGTATTGTATGTCTGTCAGTGAACTAGGGAATTAAATAAGCCCTCTGTTATGTTTCACATACTGACATCACATACCCCTCTCCCCTACCCACTAGGCAGGCCGAGCAGTACAGGACCTTCCAAGCCACTCCATCCCCATCCCATACATGCATAATCCACAGTTCTGCTTCCCCCCACCCGCAGTACACACACAGCCACCATCCCTACCCTGGTTACCAGTCCATAGATATCGCATCGCCACTAATTGCTCCCACCCCCCTCGGGACCCATCCCTTATGATGTCCTGACCCAAGTATCCTAGGTGCGGCACATGCCGTAGACCGTGCACATAGCCAGGGTACCTACGTAACCCTGGATGTAGATGAAGGTTGAATACACAATGTTTGAGTTGTCCCACATGGGATGAATATATTCCTGGTACTAACAATAGATTTCATGTGTGACTCTGTGTACACTAACGGATTTAGTTGTAGGTATCGCAAAGCATACATGGCACACAAGGTTGGCCAGTATGCACACAAAACACAGTATCCAGCAATAGCAGTCAACATTGCAGGATATGTAGCTAAATATGTAGAGGTATATGTGTTTCTATAAATACAAATAACTATATAGATATATACCTCCCCCTCTCTGTAGTACAAATATATACAGACATAGATAGACATATATATAGAAATACCCACATATAGATATATACATATGCAGACACCCATATATCCATACGTCGTTACACACATATATATATATATATATATATATATATATGTATATATATATATAATGATATATATATATATATATATATATATATATATATATATGTATATATATATATATATATATATATATATATATATATATATATATATATATATATATATATATATATATATATGTGTGTGTGTGTGTTTAGATATACACAGATATATAGCTATGATATGATACAGCACTTAAGAATGACATATGTTCACAGGCCATGCCAATGGAAGTGAGGGGGCCCAATCAACAAACTTGTAACATGTAGCATGACCCCCCCCAGCCAGACAGGGGAAACATACAAATAAACACACAAACAATGTAAACAATCCACTGCTCCCCAGACCACAGGCAGGATACAACTGAGGGGGGACACTGTGGACCCGAGAAGTCTAATCTTGGAACAGAGACAGGACTGTCCCTTGCAGGACACCCCAAAAATTGTCTTGATATAGGAAGAAGTTAGTGCAATGACCTATCAAGGCAGGGCGTGTATGTACCCTAACTACAAGGGTGGGAAAGCCTGATCACCCATGGGTCGTAACAGCATATGAGATGGGTCCCTTGAAGTGGAGAGTGGGCAGTGTGTAGTGATGTGTTTAGACCCAACCTGCACCCAGAGTAAGTATGAGTGATGTAGAGAAGGTGTGGGTGGGGGAACTATGGGTATGTAATTATGGGTCTAGGCATGCAAGTGTTTGCTGGAGTGGTTCTATTCGGACTGCCCCAGGGATGTAAGCAATAGTTTTCATTGGGCAGAGCTGCCGCCCAACGAGCAGCCAATCCTGCTATGGGTCCCACTGCAGCACAATCTATTTTACATGGCAAAGTGTGGTATAACCAGATGCATAGTTGCAAATCACACTAAATAACACCAAAGAACACATGGTTGCAACAACCCACTGTAAGCATGTAAGCCGATCTACTTGGCATCATAAGGTATTATTGTTGTCCCCACCCCCACCCAGGGGTGTGAGTGTCAAAACCTACCTCCAAATGCATTGTATATACACAGCTGTTGTTGGAGAAGAAATGGCCACCTGTGGACCTTCCCGTCAGTCTACCTGCACGTCCCTGGACATTCCCCCTAATATCTGCCCCTCTGTGTGCCCCATTAACACCACTTACCTATTGACCCCTATGTCATTACTACTACTGTTCACAGTCACAGGTAGGTGTCACCATCTTCCCCAACTATATCGGCAGAATCTAGACCCCCCTACCCACATGTATTATCTCAGCTGTCCCACACAACACATGTAAATAACACATGAAGGAACACCTCAAGCACACTTGGAGCAGCACATGCTCACCACCTGACGAATCCTCCCCCCAACTAACACTCCATATCCCTACACCAGCTAGTGAAACCGACACCTCCTGTCCTGTCCGCATACAAATCCCAACATCCTGCATACCTTCCCTATTGCTCCAACACTAATCATACCAACAGCCTACTATACAGTTACAATGTCCCCTTCTCTACTGAACTACCTACTCCTTCACTATTCACTTCTACTCTAACACACAGGTAGGGCATAACTAAACCTAACCTGAATACCTGACTGTAACCTATCCAGAACCGTTAAACTGGAATCACAGTTCACCTTAAACTGACCTATGTCAGCAGTCATACGTGACATGTAACCCTGACCTTTGCATGTATAATGCTGACATGTTACTGTGAAGTAAGCATGAAGAATGTGGTACATAGCTATGTTAAGTCTGTTACTCTCTATGAATGTGTACAGGTTGGGTCTAAATGTAATATGTAGCTGGGGATTACTGTGGAGCTACACTCCCCAGGCCACCACTGACAATGGAGAAGCATCCAGTCGGATTGTCCTGGACAACAAATGTGAACTAAATACATGAAGTAGCACGAGGGTATGCTGCAGCAAGTGGGAGTATGCTCGTTTGGGTGGTAGTAACCAATGTCCACACTGGTTAAGTAATGTGGCGGCCAACCCAATGTAAGACG
This sequence comes from Protopterus annectens, assembly GCF_019279795.1. Taxonomy (NCBI): domain Eukaryota; kingdom Metazoa; phylum Chordata; order Ceratodontiformes; family Protopteridae; genus Protopterus; species Protopterus annectens. The sequence goes on from NC_056744.1 coordinate 1,031,532,520, forward strand.
CCGTAACCGGAGGTCAGCAGATCTGATATGATCCTCTCGCACACCAGCGCATACCCGCCTACACTTCATCTACAGTGGCTTAGGCCCTCTGTAGCCAACAGCTCTCATCGTGCCCATTAACAAAGTAATCTGCACTCCTGGGTTCCAACCCCCCCCCACCTTGCACACTATAAGTTACCACTAAGGGATGGCAGATACATATTCAGCTGCTGTTATCATAAACATATTATCCAGCACAGTTATTCAACAGTATAGGAAATGAATGTAGGTATGTAGATTAATACCAGCAAACATGTGCACATCACTCAATCATAGTATTCTGAGCAATCTATGTGTATCAATGAACTGTGCCTGTCCAAACATACTGTGAGAACAGTAGTCTTGCATAATATTGAACAGAAGAATGAATAATGGTGCATGCCGTGGGGGGTGTGTGGGCGTGCTTCATGCACAGAATGTCACACCTGGGGTGTTGGTTCCACAGAACCGGGAGATGAGGCTGGCCCACTGTGTGAGCAAACCACTGCTTCTCGAACCGCTGGCAGAATGCTACCAGTGGGTGAAACAGTGTAGACCAGCAAAGTCTACCCGTGACACAACAGGTCCATCCCTGGCAGGATGAAGCAAACCTTGGGGGTCACATAGGTATCCATCAGTATCATAGGAGGATCAAGGGAAGGCTCGAATGTATGTGGATTAAACGGATGAAGAGCCTGCTGAAGTTTGAGACGAGATAGTATAATGGAGGAGTACCGACATGTTCAGAGAGGGAAAAGTGTGAAGGTATTGTATGGCTGGGCTAGCAACTGGGGAATGGATGGATGCTGTGTACGTGGAGCTCGGGGGCTGGGGAAAGGGAGCATGGCTATGACATTAAGGTGGAAATATGCAAATTAAGCAGAACTGCAATAGTGTAGTTGGCAGAGCATCCGATCAATGAGCAGGCATTCCTGGTTCGGTTCCCACTGTAGCACAGTCTATTTTACACAGCAAAGCATGTTATGAACAATATTTTTGCTGCAAGACTCATGAAATAGCAGAAATATATGAACTGGAGTACAGCAAGATATGCACATGTGGTGTATCAGTGTCAGATGGAATAAGGCACTAGTAGACAGGTTTAAGCACAAATAAGCAGTAGTAAGCATATATAAGCACTAGTAAGCATGTTTAAGTGCATTTGTGTGGGGGTAAGCATTACCTACACGGAATAAGCAAAGTAGAAGCTGAGTGTTAGAAACTGTAACTGGAGGTTAGCAGTGCTTAGCTCCACGCAAACCCACGCACATCCGAGTACTACTGTTTTAATGTGCTGTAATCACTCTGTACTTAATGGCCCATGTTCTGGCCAGCAACAAAATAAACAGCTCCTGCAGGGCTCAAAGCAAGGACCCTGCACACCATGGACAAAGGGATTTACCTCTAAGCCATGACAGATACGAATGAAGTAGATGCTGTCAGAAGCATGCATCAAAATAAAACGCCAGCACCAAAGATGAGCTGAAATAAGTTTATTGTGGAAACAAGTGAACTAGACTGGTTTCAGCATATAGCTTTCTTCAGTAGTATAGAAAAGAACCATGACAAAAGCCACTAATTTATACACGTTTCAATGAAGAAAATGACATCACTTCCTGTCTTAGGAAAAAAAATCAAATTGTTACCAAAAAATTAAGTTGTTAACAAAAGATTAAAATATAATCAATAAATAACTAATAAATAGTTGATGGTAACTCAAAACTCCAGCAAGCTACAGAGAATATATAGTATAGTTTTGAAAATGGAAAACTTACAATTTATCATTTAGTCAAGGGGAAAAAAGACCCCCTAGTTTTATAATCCATTTTCTTTATTTGTTGTTAAGTATATCGTGCCATCCTGTTTTGAATGACCGATTGCCAGTAATATGATCAATAATAATAATAAATGAAAATTTGGCCGTGGGATGATTAATTGTATGTCTATACAAGGCATTGGTCATACGTGCATTTCTAATATCACCTAAGTGTTCAGACATCCTAATCCTGAACTGTCTGGATGTCTGACCTACATAAAATGCTTGACATGTGCAGGTAGCAAGGTAGAATACCCAGTCCGTACTGCAGTTGCCAATTCCATATATGTTGTGTAATTGTCCAGTATTCCTCCTGGTGAATGTTTTGGTTTTGAACATGTAATTACAGAAACTACAATGTCCACAAGGGTGTGATCCTATTAATTTTTCCCAGGTTAAAGTTTGTTGATGAGTAACAATATCCCTAGATGTTGTTTTCTTAAAGTAGGAAAAATGTGACCCCAATGTCTTGCCCTTTTTATATGAGAATGAACATCTGTTACCCAAACAATCATCCAATTCAATATGAGACTTAAGTACGTTCCAGTGTTTGTTAACTATCTCAGAAAATTGAGCAGTATTTCTCCCATATGTGGTTACAAATCTCAAAATATCCTGTTGTTTTTTCTAAAATGCTGTTGATATTGTAGCAGACTGTCTCTTGACTGGTTTTGTGTCCAACGCATGGCTGAACTAACGTTGTTTTTGGTATACCCCCTGGCTAAAAATCTGTTGGCCAGATCATCATGATGCTGGGATAGTTCTGGTTGAGAGGAACATATCCGTTTAAGACATAAAAATTGAGATTTGGGAATGTTGTTAATAGTATGTCTAGGATGGAGACTGTTGGCATGTAACAGAGTATTATACTGAGAAAATTTGCGGTATACGGATGTTTTCAAGGTATTATCTTCCTGGCGATGTAAATAAACATCCAAAAAATGCATCTCATTGTGATGATAATCCACAGTAAATTCCACTCCCCAGATATTACTGTTGAGATGTTCCACAAACTCATGTAGGTATTCACTTCCTCCTTTCCAAATGAGCCAACAGTCATCCAAATATCTTCTCCAAATGTCAATGTCCGAAATATATAAATTATGAAGCTCATCATAAATTATATGTTCCTCCACATACCCCATATAAAGGTCAGCGTAAATGGGTGCAAATGAGGCACCCATAGCTGTACCCTGTATTTGGCAGTAACAGTGTTGTTTAAAATAGAAAACGTTTTTAGACAAAACATGTTCAGCCATACAGATAAGCGATGTGTTGGTACCAGGAGGGTAAAAGCCGGCTTTATTTAACCAGTATTCAAGTGCAGTTAATCCAGCCCAGTGTGGAATATTCGTGTATAATGATTTGACATCAAGAGTACACATTAACCACTGTGGTTCCAATTGGGAGTCAGATACTATTTGTAAAAATTCTGTTGTGTCCTTAAGTCTCGCTCTGTCTAGTGATAACAGTGGTTTAAGTTTCTCAGTAAGAAATGCTGACAAGGGTTCTGTAAGTGATCCTATCCCTGACACTATCGGTCTGCCTGGTGGTTTGTCAACAGATTTATGAATTTTTGGTAACAAGTATAAATATTGTTTGGCAGGATCCGAAACTGTAAGATGAGATAGAGTATTAACTGTAATAATCCCTTGTTCAACTGCCTCTTGCAAAAATTGATCTATTTCTTTTTTAAAATTAGAAGTAGGGTCAGTGGGCGTCCTCATGTAGTGATGAGGGTTAGACAACTGTCTATTTCCCTCATCCCAATAATAATCGGAATCCATGACGACCACCACACTGCCCTTGTCAGCTAGAAGTATAACAATGTTAGTATTGTTTTTGAGGCTAGTTAAGGCTTGTTGTTCTGTTGAAGATAAGTTATGTTTAGTAATATTATCTGAACCCATATAAAAATGTAAATCCTTAATAACGGCTTGCTGAAAAACCGCCACATGTTTGTCCATCGGTGGATGGAAGGTAGACCGATGGAATTTGAATTCAGAAGATCTTTGAGATAAGATCTGAGGATCTTGTTGCCTGAAAAACAATTTTAGATTAATTTTTCTGCAAAATGCTATGGTGTCAGATACAAAAGAACTTTCATCGACAAAAAAGCCAGGGATGAATCCAAGTCCTTTATTAAGTAATGTTAGCTCATCAGATGTTAAAACATGTTGGGAAATGTTATGTATATTGATAAATGCAGGATCTATTTCGTTATTGAGAGAAAAAGATCTTCCAAGCTTTTTACCCTTGTGTTTACGTCCTCCCCTGTGCTGTCTGTTCCTAAAGGGTCAGTGGATGTATGCCCTCTTTTAGAGTCAGGTGAACTACAATTAACTGTGGATTCTGTGTCTGTTGTGGAGGACTCCTCACCAGAAGTAATAAAGCAAGAGACCCCTTTTTTAAGGATTGATCTTGGTCTCTTTCTGCGAACAGAAGAAAAGTTCTTAGTGCCTTCAGCAAATCTAACTCCCCTATGGGACTCAAACTGTCTGCCTTTGTCATAATCTTCCCTGTCATGGGAAAATTTGTGTAGTTTTTTTGTCTTTAAGTTATTTTCAAAAGCTATGAGTTCTTTGGACAATTTACTTAGAGTGTCCCTGAAATTGGCCTGTTCTTCAAATTTTTTCAAATCATTGCATATTTTTTCAACTTCTCCAATGTTGGTTTGGACTGTTCGATCATAAAAAGAAGCCAGTATATTGACAAATGACATTGATGCCTCCTGCTGGGCTTGTTGCCATTCACTGAGTAAAATGTCGTCAGATGTACTGACTAATGGTTGTACCTTAGACCTAAGGCCTCTGGGTGAAATTTGTTGGTTCTGATAAGCTTTAAATAATTTAGAATGCCATATATTTGTTCGTAGGGTTTTAACTTTTTTACTCAACTGGCTGAAGAGTAGATTGCAACCGTCAACTGGATCTGAATTCCGGCATTCAGCAGAGCCAGCTTGTGCTGTTTTAATGCCAAACACCTGGATGTCATCCTTGTCTGCACATAAGCCAGACATAAGTTCATGTAGATCCATGACAATGAGTTCCTAAAAAATGAATACAGTCAAACCTAATGGCTAAAACTTTTTGAATAGAAGAACAGCCAAATCAATAGGACAATACTGAGCAAAGAGTCCAAAAGAAATCGGTTTAAGGTTTGAGACTGAGCCCAAATGGGGAAATAGCCAAAGCCTCTAGCAATATAACCTTAATCACAGATCTAGCTAGAATAAATCTTATGTTTATATAAATTGTAATAGTTCAAAATGGATGTTAATTCAACCTTCCTAATAACACTAGACTTATGGTGATTACTTGAGTGCAATATTTATGGGTGTTAAAAATGGTAAATCTATCAAGGTAGATCACCAATAAATGAAACTAGCTGCCTAGGGTCATGAAATAGGGTGTATGTCAAAGCACAAAATCCTACTCAAAATTTAGAGATGCTAATATCTTAAACTGTATGTGTAATCCAACAACCAAATTGTTTAAAGAGAATCCTAACTGCGTGTGAGATGTAAATAACACAACAGGAACTGTGTAGGGCATGAGAGGAATCCCAATCAACACCCTGATAATTATTGTCCTGCCAATATATTCACAAAATTAGGAAAAAAATGATGAAGATATGAAACAAAATGGTACTCAACAACACCCCTGACTGATGCTATCTAAAGCATAAAACCCTAAACATCACCCTAAACAATAATAAGCCATTAGTACAATTCTGCATTGTTTAAAAAGACCATGATGGGAAATGCAGATAAAGTCCCTAAAATTACACATGTATAACTGTCAAATCTGAAAACAGTGGCTGTATGCCAAATTAATACAAACAAAATGATTAACATATGCATGTATATAAAGAACTTTAAAAATATGTTCTTATCAAAAAATCTGACATTCAACAATGGGGAAAATGCTAGTTGCATAATAATATGCATACAGACAAGAGAAAGTCCTGACAAACACAATGATGATTCATGCCCAACCACCAAAAAATTAACAATAGTTGTTAATCCAAGCTAAAAGGAAAACTCTATTAGCTCGTACTCATTAAAGCATCAAATATGGTTCCAAAAGACCTGTAGGTAATTCGTACAATTCAATACCCCATAGAGTGAAAACATGGACGAAGGCATGAATGTAAAATCCAAATGTATAATGGCACTTTTTAAATGTTCAAACTCAAAACAATGCTAATTGTCAAACAAAAAAAGGGACAAAGTATTGAGGAAAATCATATAATGGATGAAAAAGTCAAAACTTTCCACCAGTAAAAGAATACCAGTTCAGCGATTGTGTTGAGTAGACGAAAACCAAGTCAAAATGGAGAACAAGTCGTCGCCAACGACTGAAAAAAATAATAATGTACCTGTAAGTCAGTCTAACAAGCAGTATGGCCTTCCCTCACCTAGAATGAAAAGGAAACAAATATCACCCAAGGAGCAGTCAAATTCCTAATGTATAGTTCCAAAACGACGTTGATGAAAAAAATAGTAAGACTAGATTGACGATTCCATAATTGCCAATACACATCCAAAAACGGCTGATAAAAGTAATCCTGGGTTGAATAAGCATGAAAATATCCAATCTGGTCACCCAACGACAATAGGCACTGGAAACCAATCTCTTCTAATGTTGGTATACCCAAGACAGGAAAGTGATGTAAAAATATACAACCAGAGTACCGGAATACCGATGAGGAATCCTTCTACACAAACACAGAACGCCACAGCTATGGCAAACCCATGCACATCTGCGTACAACTGTTTTAATGTGCTGTAATCACTCTGTACTTAATGGCCCATGTTCTGGCCAGCAACAAAATAAACAGCTCCTGCAGGGCTCAAAGCAAGGACCCTGCACACCATGGACAAAGGGATTTACCTCTAAGCCATGACAGATACGAATGAAGTAGATGCTGTCAGAAGCATATCACCCAGTCGACGGTGGCCTAATGGTTAAGGTGTTTGCCTTACAAACACAAGGTGCAGGGTTTGAGTCTCACAAGGGATAATTGACTAGGCTTAAAATGGCTCGCAAGGGCAGTTAGCTTAGTACTAATCTATGAACCTATGAACATATATATATAGGAAATATCCAGAGATATATACATGTATATACAAATATATGCACAAATATACATGCAAATGCAGACAACTACACATATATATGTCAATATCTATATGGCCACATGTACACAGCAAGTTACATGTATGTACGCAGATATATGTCTCCGTAGGTATATACGGGCAAAGTTAGAAATGTGTCAGCAACTATATATACCCACAAAGGTATATACGGCCAGACATCTGTAGATAGCAATGGTAGATTAAGAGACACATATATGTCCACATGCACAGTGAATGGGCTTGAGAGGCCCCAAACAATATATGTCACATATGAACTGGCATACCCTCTGCCCAGCCAAACACATCTGCCCTGCAATACACTACCAAGCTCACTGTATTGTACGTGTGTCATTGAAACAGGGATTTAAATTAGCCTTCTGTAATGTTTCACATGTTGACATCACATCTCCCTCTCCCCCTCCCACTAGGCAGGCCGAGCAGTACAGGGCCATTCAACCAAGGCCATCCCTGACCCATACATTCATTACCCACAGTTCCACTTCCCCCCACCCGCTACACACACATAGCCACCATCCCTACCTTGGTTACCGGCCCATAGCTATCACACCACCACACATAGCCCCCCTCCACACCCCCCCCTTTGGGACCCATCCCTTATGTTGTCTCGATCTAAGTATCCTAGGTCAGGCACACGCCGTAGTCCATGCACATAGCCATGGGTACCTATGTAACTCTGGGTGTAAACGAAAGTTGTATACCCAATGTTCGGGCTGTCCCACATGAGATGAATGATTACCTGGTTCTAACAATAGATTTCATGTGTGACTCTGTGTACACTAATGGATTTAGTTGTAGGTGTCACAAAGCATATGTGGCACACAAGGATGGCCAGTATGCACACGAAACACAGTACCCAGCAATAACAGGCAACATTACAGGATATATAGCTAAATATGTAGAGGTATGTGTGTGTATATATACCCATAATTACATGGAGATATACCTCTCCCTCTCTGTAGTACAAATGTATACATACATAGACAGACATATATATAAATACCCACATATAGATATATACATATGCAGACACCCATACATCCATATGTTGTTTTATATATATATATATATATATATATATATATATATATATATATATATATACAGCAATATATATATATATATATATATATATATATATATATATATACATATATGTGTGTGTGTGTGTAAATATACACATAGCTAGGATATGAAACAGCAGTTAAGAATTACATATGTTCACAGGCCGTGCCAATGGGGGTGAGGGGCCCAATCAACAAACATGTAACATGTAGCATCAACCCCCCCCCCCCCGCTAGACAGGAGAAACATACAAACACACAATAAAAGTAAACAAACCACTGCTTCCCAGACTGAAGCCAGGATACTACTAGTGGGAGAGACCTGCCAAGTCTAATCTTGAAACAAAGACAAGAATGTCCCTTTTGGGACAACCCAAAAATTCTATGGGTATTCAGGTTTCCAGGCATTACATAGATGTCCTACAGCAGGGCATGCATGTTCTTGGACTACAAGGTTGGGGAAGCCTGATGATCCATGGGGTGAGACAACATATGGGATGGGTCCCAAGAGGTGGGGAGTGGGCAGTGTGTGCTGGTGTGGCCAGACCCGACCTGCACCCGGAGTAAGGAAGATTGCCAAAGAGGAGGTGCGGGTGGGGAACTATGGGTATGTAATTATTGGCCTAGGTGTGCAGATGTTGGCTGGAGCGGTTCTATGTGGATCGCCCCAGGATGTAAGCAATAGTGTGCATTGGGCAGACCTGACACCTAATGAGCAGCCACGCCCTGTACGAGTCCCACAGCAGCAATGTCTAGTTTACAGGGCAAAGGGCAGAATAACCAGATGTGTTGTTGCAAACCCACTAAATGACACCAAAGAACACATGTTCACAACACCCCACTGTAGGCATGTAAGCCGAACTAATTGGCATCACAAAGTATTATTGCTGTCTTCACCCCCACCCAGGGTGTGAGTGTCTAGACCTACCCCCATATGCAGGGTATATACACAGCTGTTGCTGTAGAAGAAATGGCCAGCTGTAGACCTTCCTGTCAGCCATCCTGCACATCCCTGGACATGTCCCCTACTATCAGCCCCTCTGTGTGGCCCAATAACACCACTTACCTATCTACCCCTGTTTCATTCGTAGTAATGTTCACAGTCACAAGTAGGTGTCACCCTCAAGACAACTATATTGGCAGAATCTGGAACCCCCAATCCAGGTGTATTACCGCAGCTGTCCCAGACTACACATGTAAATAACACATAAAGGGAAAAGTCAAGCATGCTTGGATTACTGCCTGCTCACCACCTGATGAAGTTCACCACCCCCCAACACTCCATACCCCTACACCAGCTACTGACACCTCCTGTCCTGCCTTGCATACATATCTCAACACCCTGCAAACCTGCACTACTGCTCCCCCACCAATCAGTCGAATGGCCTACTATACAGTTGAAATGTCCCCCCCTCCACCTACCCGCCTACACCTTCACTATTCACATCTACTCTGCAACACAGGTATGGCATAACTAAACGTAACCCGAATACCTGAGTGTAACCTATCCAGAAATGCTAAACTGGAATCTCACTTAACCTTACACTGACCTTCGTGAACAATCATACCTGACATGCACATCTGACTTAAGCATGTATAATACTGACATGTACATGAATTAGAATGGCGGTATGCGGCCTGTTTTGGCAGTGATAAGCAATGCCCACACTGGTTAAGCAATGTGGAGGCCAACCCAGTGTAAGACGCCATAACCGGAGGTCAGCAAGTCTGAGCCTAACGCACACCAGCGCATACCCGCATACACTTCCCCCACAGTGCCTTAGGCACACTGTAGCCCATAGCCGTCATCGTGGCCAGTAACAACATAATCAGCACTCCCAGGTCCCCCCCTGCACACTATAGTCCAAGTGAGTTACCATGAAGGCATGGCAGATATACAATCAGCTGCTGTTATCACAAACATATCATCCGGCACAGTCAGTCAACAGTATAGGAAATGTATGTAAGTATGTACATTAATACCAAAAAACTTGTGCACAGTGCTCAGTCACAGTATTCCGAGCAGTCTATGAGTACCAATGAACAGTGCCTGTCCATGCATACTGTGGGAACAGTAGTCTTGTATAATACTGAAGAGAGGAATGGAAAACGGGGCACGCCGTGGGGGCATGTTTCATCCGCGGAAGCGGGAGATGAGGCTGGTCTGGTGTGTGAGCAAACCACTGCTTCTCAAAACCCTGGCAGGATGCTACCAGTGGGAGAAACAGTGTAGACCAGCAAAGTCTACTCGTGACACTACAACAGGTCAGTCCCTGGCGGGATGCACCAGACTTTGTGGGTCACAATAATGTTTCCACCAGTATCGGAGGTGGATGAAGGGAAGGCTCAAACGTACGTGGACTAAACAGATGAAGAGCCTGCAGACAGTTGCATAGAGACAGTAAAATGGAGTACTGAGACGTGTAGAGAGGGAAATGTGTGGAGGTATGGTATGGCAGGGCTAGCAACTGGAGAAATGATGAATGCTGTGTATGTGGAGCTTGGGGGCTGGGGAAAGGGAGCATGGGTATGACATTAAGGCAGAAATATGCAAATTAAGCAGAACTGCAATAGTGTAGTGGGCAGAGCATCCACCTAACGTGCATGCATTCTCGGTTCGAGTCCCACTGCAGCACATTCTATTTTCCGTGTGAAATCGGTATAACAACATTGTTTTGCTGTATAACCTACTAAATGACATTTACAGTTGAACAGGAGTACTGCATTACACATAGACCCACTCACTATTCAAAGGACATGAGAGGACACACAGATATGTATACACAGACAACCTTTAATGGTGTATTTTACAATAATGTATGCTATTACCAGCAGCACATAGATCTGGACTTATTTAGTCAGTGAGGAATGCAAGGCCCACACAGAAAACTAGATGCAGACATTGCAGATATATAACATACTATGCTTTCCAGGCCAAGCCCATCAATTCGTACAACTGTAGACAAAGGATTTGCCATCAAGATAGGTAACAATGCACAATAACAGATGTAGTTCAGCAGCCGCCAGTTACACCCTGTAGTCATGGCCTAGGGGGACATTTATTACCTGTGATAATGTCTATGTATCTGTCACATGTATGGACCCTGACCAACAAATGTTGTGGGAGTCCACAATATGACTGGGATGATAGCAAGAATGGTAGCAGTAAATTATGATAGACCAATACTGAACAACCCCTAACCGTATCACAGCAGGAGAAAGCCAGCCATATATGTGGAGGACAGAGGCAGGAACACAGGGCCATACTCGTAATATTGCTGTTACACACCCTGCAAATTGCTGGTGTTACAGGATTCATTGCAACATACCCTTTTTCAGAAATAACACATCAGGAACACAACTGGAAGTAGCCATGTACTGATAGCATGCAACAGACAGATTGCCAGGGATATATCTAGGACAAGACCTGTGTGGTGCACAGGCAAAAGCAAACAGACAATCCACTGGCCATCATATGGATAGGCCCACTGTTGAGAGCTATGCAGACAGGCAGCATTCCATCCTAAACTACTATGTACACGGAATCACTGCAAGACCAGCAATAAACAAAGCACATAACAACACTACTCACTCTGTCTGTAGGTCTGGAACTTCTTAAGATTGTGTAGTTGTCCTGTGTCTGCAAGCCCTGCTGTAATAGGTACTGAAACCTGCCATCTGCCCACATACAGGAAAAATGTCCTCCATACTGGAAAGGTGAAGGGACAACGCCCACATGAGTAAGCAATTTATAGTACTGGGTTGCTATGACAATGGTTAATTGAATCACTACTCAGCAGGCTGCATGCAGTTAGCAACTGTTGCACACCGATTGGTGCAGATCCCATCACCTGATCATGTGCATCACCTACAAAAGCCATACTGACATCCATTCAAACCAACTAATTTGCTCTACTGCAGAGGAAGAGAGACAGAGAGAGAGAGAGAGAGAGAGAGAGAGAGAGAGAGAGAGAGAGAGAGAGAGAGAGAGAGAGAGAGAGAGAGAGAGAGAGAGAGAGAGAGAGAGAGAGAGAGAGAGAGAGAGAGAGAGAGAGAGAGAGAGAGAGAGAGAGAGAGAGAGAGAGAGAAAACCTTTATAAAACAAAACTCACACAGTGGGAAACAAATAACTACAAGCCACAACTGGGAAGGTGTCACACCTGTCCAAAGAATAAAAGGTATATAAAACATAACTGTATGTAATTTAATGTAGTATGTGGTATAGATTAATAGGATATATGATGTAGAATGTTTAATATGTACCATCTGTAGTTGTTCCTGTAATGATGTCCCACTGAACAACTGCTCTGGACAATACTGTCTGTCCCTGTAAGCAGTGGGACATACCCGCCAACTGTGCAGATCAGCAATGAATGACAAAGATGTCAGCCATAATATCTGTGTATGTTATGTTAGTGTGGACAATAGCTGTTGGTGGATGTACTGCTGCCATGATAGACACATCGGTGTCAGAGCATACCACTTGCAGGACAGTCATGTGTAATGTAGCATGCACAAATGCCATAGGTGTGTAACAGGCATGCCAGCAATCTCACACCATATTTACTACCCTAATGTTAGTCTGTGTTCACATGTGGCACCTATCTGTGTTGCAGCAAGGCAGAACAGTGCAGCTGTGAATGAAAGACGGTTACAGAATGCTGACCAGATGTCTGTATGCACTCCACATATCTGTGTGATATGGAATGTGATGTGTATGTGTACAGATACAGACACTCATATAGACATAGGTATATCAACAACATACAACATATATCTACACATATATGTACATTGATGTATATTTATAATATATACATAGTGGCACTGACAATGGCATGCAGGTGAAATAGTCTGTAACAGGCCAACAAAGATAAGTGTCCCCACAGGGAGCATGGCTACAAACACATAGCACAAAGCATGGCACATACACATAGCATAAAGCTTGGCACAATACAACATATGTCTCAATGTTAGGTAAGCAGCTGACATAACAACTGCAGTCTGTGAACGGTTTGTTATAGCTGATATAGTGGGGGGGAGACAAATATGTGTATTAAGATCTATGGTAACCCTGCTGTATGGGTGGCTCAGACCTGTTTCCATCCTTATGTCTTCCAGAAAACATGTTGCATAGTCATCTTCCTGCATACAGCATCACTGAAACAGCACTACATACTGCTGTTTGGCCAGACAGCCCATGACCAGCAGGAGAGGACCACCCTGTGGAAAGATCTAGTCCACAGGGTCAATGATGTCAGACTGCATAACCGTAACTATGAGCAGGTCCGGGATCATTGCACTGACCTGCTTCACCATGTACGTCGGCGTGCAGCTGATGTAAGGGGGGATAACCTCACAACAGGGAGGGCAACCCATCCATCCACCCCTCATCCATGTGGTAGAGCTTCTTAGCAGCCTTGAGGCACATGTCCACCTGCAGCATCAACACCTGGCAGGGCACTTCTTGGAGGTGGGTGCCAATGACACACCAACTGAGGAACGTGCAGGTAAGGCCCCAGGTCACATCAGTACCCCAATCGTGTTTATGCATCTGCATCTGTACAGGTACATCATGTAAAACTGAGATGTCATATACATAGTCTGCTGCTGTGTAGTAGTAATAAACAGTTGTCTATAAGCTGTAATATTGTGTAATTCTACTGTTGATGTAACGTAATGCTGCACTCACCTTTTATGAATGCCACAGCTTTGGCCACTGACATCAGCTTTCTCGCACTCCTATGTAGGTCCCTCCAGGATATCACCATAGCAGCAGCCCATAGCCGGTGAGTATGGTCCATGTTCATGAATAATGATAAACTGGGCATGTAATAGCTATGGGATATCACCCATGCACACATCTAACACACCTACCCATACTGCATGCTGTACACGTTCATGTTTTATTGCTGAGAAATGCACTGCATCACAGTAGAGACCATGCTGGGGTATCGGAAGGGTACAACAGACACATGCAAGATAACTAACATCCTGTCAATGTGCAATGTGTCCACAGGGATGTGACGTGTGGCAGGACACACGCCCTACAGTAGGGACATGTGTGACTCAACACCACCATGGCTGCAGCTGCACACAATCAGGATAAGTAAAAGTTGCAGACATAACCCTGACCCCACAGCACTCATGACACCAGTGTGTGCACTCCAAGGGATGTGCACAAGAGTAGACCTTGCAACCATGAAGAGGTCTGGGACATGTGTAGGGCACCCCTCACAGCTATGGTAAGGTCTGCTGGTTGTCAGTGTAATAGTCATGTACTGGTCATACATGCACTGCTGATGTGATCTGTAACGCAGACATCAAGCATCCACAACTGATAGCTGTTCACATATCATCCCAGGTATGAGTTGCTACAACACATAGGGGCTGTGAGCATTGGAGCTGACATAACTGACACAGTACTACAGATGGATCAATGGTTTCTACACCTGCAAGGTATGGTGCACAATACAAGGCAGGGTACAGAACAGGTCCATAGTAACACTTTGTACATGGGTGCAATGTTAATACGGGGAAGGGCCATCACCTACCAACAAAGCCCATGCCTCACACACATGTATACTACTGCTAGCATGATGGCCCTATAGTTGCACTGCATGCTATTGAGCTCCATATGTAATGCATGTCGACAGAAGGCTAATGGGAGGACTGTGTGTACAAATGTTGTGCAACTCCACATGTAGGAGTGTGGTGTGTGTGTGTGTGTGTGTGTGTGTGTGTGTGTGTGTGTGTGTGTGTGTGTGTGTGTGTGTGTGTGTGTGTGTGTGTGTGTGTTTGTCTTGGTTGTGTTTGTAAGTGCAATCTAGTGGAGTGTGGATGATGCATGTCAGATGTGTGTGTGTGTGTGTGTGTGTGTGTGTGTGTGTGTGTGTGTGTGTGTGTGTGTGTGTGTGTGTGTGTGTGTGTGTGTGTGTCTGTGTCCATGTATGCACAGGCAATAGTGGGATTGACCACATGGTGGTACTTTCCCTTGGGATTGTGCTGTACATGGAGTGAGGCATGGGACACCAGGACAACCTGTCAAGTATGTGAACACAGGACAGCTGATAGCATAACAAGGTCTGTAGCATGGAGCATGCATTGGGAGGTACAGCACATACCAAGTATACACATCATATTGCCAGCAGCAGACAGGTAACTGGCTACCCACATATGCAGCACTACAAATGCAATGGGGAATTACCACAGCTCATCAGTGAGTGTATCCAGGTAGTACTGTTGTCCGCATGATGGGTCACTTGCGCAGCAGATGTGGCATGGACTGACAAGAATGTAGTATGAGGCTCTGGTGTGTGAAATATGTATTGAATGTTACAGTCCCAACCATATGAGGGCTTCATACACCATTACTGCCCATACACAGGGTAATACAGGGTGACAGCACTGAGGCCATGTACAACCTACTCCACCCAAATCAGGGAGGCGATAGAGTAACAGGTCAGGTGTGGTAACCACAAGTGTAGGCATGGAGAGGAATGATATGTTAATGGGCTATAGTGATGCGTGTATATTAGCAAGTGCCATGCAGGATGGCAAACATATGTAATTGACTGTGGGACTGTCTGTAAACTCAGGGAAAGTGAGGTATTAAGGTGGCTGTCAGTGTGAGTTTGTATGACTGTGTGTACTGTTATGCACTGCTGTACAGGTCTTAACATGTGTAGTTTTTCCCCACAGGTGGCAAGGTGGGTCAAGATACCTCCTGCACATAAACTGAGGTAGGTATCCCTGCAGACACTGATGATGATGAAGGTACAGGTGAGGCACAGGTGGGATTGTCAGAGGCCGACACTGTGCCAATATGTGTCATCACCATCCTAGCCACCTCAAGCCCACACACAGTTACAGTGCCCTTACAAACCCCATCACATCTGGCCATAGCAGAGAGATAGTTGGCACTTGGTGGCAATGACCAGGAAAGTGTGGTGTCCATGCCAACTGTGTCAGGTCACAGTCAGCATAGTTGGATGTCTGGAAGGCCACCACATCAGCAGATGTACCGTGGTGCTCGTGGGAGGACCGCAGGTCATCATGCCCCTGGCAGAGGTGCCACAACTGGTACCACCAGGAGCATGTTCCAGGCTGTAATGGAGGTACAGGCATGTACAGAAATGTACACCAGACAAGTCCTGAGGCTTCAGAGGTCTGCTTTAGCAGCTGTAAATGGCAACCTCCATGAACTCGCTGGTGCCTTCCATGAATATACTGAGGTCATGGATAGATGTTAGAGTGAGATGGTTGGCCTCCTTGACCGTGGTATGTCTGTGCTAGAACGTGTGGTGGGAGTGGTGTGATGGCTGTGTGGACGTAGGCCAGAGACACCAGCAGCTGGCGGTCAAAGTGGACATGCCAGGACACACAGCCACTCCCGTAGTGGAAGTACCAGCCCCAGCACACCACAGGGACTGCTGTCAACACCACACCACAGCAGGCCTCATGCACGTGGCCCTGGCCAGTCCCAGGTGGGACATGGTTCCAGCAGACATATGTCATCATCAGGGGAGAGTAGCACTTCAAGGTATGTACCTGCACATGCCCATGGAACCCCTGACAGGCACAGTCAGCATGTCTGTGGCCAGAGGCAGTGAACTGCACACCCTGCCAGGTATGGTCTACAGCTGTCCAACATTACCTGTATAGGGCAGCCACATGGCAGAACTGTGTGCATGCATACCTATACACTATGCAACCACACCTAGGGCGACCCCATACCGACACACTACATCACCATGCCCCAATCAAGGAACCTTACCCCTCACCCACACACATGGTGACACATGTTTGGACCACACTCAGCCTCTGGCACACCTGCAACACACCCTGTGCATATGATGATACCTGTGCCACATCCCTGTCATCCATACCATCGATGCAGGGACAGTCTAACATGGTTGTGATGCACACGGTGACTGTAATGGATTGCCGCAATCTACCCCAGTGTAGAATGTAGTCAGGGGTAATGTGTACTGCATACATGTCAGGTATTGTAGCCATGCAGCTAAGATAATGTTCACACACCCTGTGCATATGATGATACCTGTGTCACATCCCTGTCATCCATAATATCAATGCAGGGACATGCTAACATGGTTCTGATCCACACTGTGACTATGATAGAGTGCAGCAATGTACTGCAGTGTAGAATGTAGTCAGGGGTAATGTGTATTGCATATATGTCAGGTAGTGTAGCGATGCAGCTATGATGCATCTCAGCTGTTGGTAACACCAATTGATATCCCCATACTGTCATCCATTTGTGCTGTAGGCATACATGCATCAGCGGGAGGATGGTCCACAGTCATATTCCACAGGGGTATGTCAGTGTGGTGACACCATGGCCATGTCATATGTCGTGTACAGTTGCAAACATGCCACAGGTATGTATAACAGTTACTGGCCATGCAAATTGACCGGTGGCCTGCTGGTACAGGTATAATATGCACCCTTATGTCAACCTATCCACATACACACACATCCTTACTTGGTGACACTGTGTCTAGACCCCAACCCGGGTATGTAGTGCTCCTCAACTATGTGGCTGCCATTGCACACACAACACCATCTGTAGGGTGAGGTGTGTACCAGGTCATGTGCTACGTACAGACCATCCACAGACATGTACAATATGGTAATGGGGATGTAATGTTTGTATATGGAGAATACATAGTGTGTCATACCATCATATACACATTGACTGACACATACCAGGTAGACACACATCTTAGAGACCTGGTTGTATAGTTGCTAACTAACTAGTCCATGTGTCCAATGTGTTACAGGTAGGCTGCATACAGCACATGTATAACTGGACTGTATCCTGTTATCTGTTACCTGTATGGGTGATGGTGACATTGGCCACCTGAGAGTGGTACATGGGCCATATACCAGGTATACCATGGTGTACAAACAGTGTACACATCCCCCACATCCCCCACTGGATATTGTACACATTAGAACCCATTTTGATACTCTGACATACCCACTATCACACATTGGCGATGATGCAAAAACAACCCATTGCATATCATAACAGTGGTACCACAGGGATATGCATGTGATGCACACACCACAGGCATAGTAGGGTGTTGCATTGCGTTGCCACACCTATGGGCGACAACAACAATATCCGTACTACTGTGTGGCAATGTGTATTGTAATAGGAGTATGTGGACTCTGACTGGTGTACCCTAAAGATATATACACATGCACACATACACACATGTGGCAGACCTCAATGGGATTCCCATGCTTACCGACCAATTTGTACAACACTGTCGTAGTGGTACTGCAAGGCACATGTAGCTGTTAGGGAGGAGAGTGTAACAGGTTACATGTTACGTTAATGGGGTTGAGAGGCACCACACACTATATGAGTTGTACAAATAGGCATCCTCCCAGCCAAACACGTCCACCCTGTAATACACTACCAAGTGTTGGAGATCCTATAACCAGGGCCAGTGACAACATGGGCACACTATGTTACCTGTACTACATTCCACCTGTACAATGTCAGGCTGCCAGGCTTCAGATACACATACACAGATATGCAGATACAGGTATACATATTTGTAAATATATATATATATATATATATATATATATATATATATATATATATATATATATATATATATATTGTACAATATGAACAGGCAAAGCGTGTGTTTCAAGGGAATTGAGTATGTGACAGTTTGTATAAACTGAGATGTACTGAGTACTGTGAATGCTGAATTGTGAATAATGGAAAAATACTGAACAAACTAGAGTCTGCCTGAAAGCAGGAAATGTGCCTTTTATGGAAGTGTATCTGATTCTCTCTTCTGCCTGGAAATATGATGATGTGAATTGTCTTATGCTTACGGGTAAACCTTTGATTGGTTAATTGCCCTTTATGATGATCTAATTGGTTCAGTTTTATATTTTTGTACTGTCAGCAATATCACCAGTATATAAGCTTGTTTATTCCTTTGTTCTGGGAGCCTCTCTGGTGCTTTCCATGAGGCTCCCGCACACGTGTACTGTTAGTTAATAAAAGCTACTGAAAGAGAGAAAGAACTGTATCTGTCTTCATTCTTAAAGTAATGTATGACTTAACAATTGGTGCTGTTCACTGGGATCTGAATTAAGAGCAAGCTGCAGCAGTCGAGAACTTAACGAAATACTGCTAAAAGGGCCCACAACAGATTTTTCTGTTTCTGTAGTATTTCTTTCATTTTTCTGTCCCTGTCTACCTTCTAAAGTTTTATGAACAAGATTTTTTTTATTTTATCTGACAAAGTTATGATTTCTCTCCTTCAGTTGTTTTAAGGTAAGTGGCATGCATTTCTTTTCTGCTTTGAATACACAGTATGAGAGTGGGGTTAATACGGAAAATACTGGTGTCATACATATGAAAGGAGGAATGAGATTGGGGTAATAAGACGTTTTTATAACACCTTAGCTAAACCTGTGTTAAACAGGTATAGCTTCTTGTATGAGAGTGGGGTAATAAGACGTTTTTATAATGACTTAGCTAAGCCTGTGTTAAACAGGTATATCTTCTTGTATGAGAGTGGGGTAACAAGACATTTTCATAACGCCTTAGCCAAACCTGTGGTAAACAGGTATAGCTTATCGAGTGATAGTGGAGTACTGAGTGAAAATGGGAGCGAGTGCGGGAAAAATAAATGAGCCAGAATAAGGTACACCAGCTGATTATATGTTTTATCGGGTGTCTCGGGACAGTTGTATGTTTTTAAATCAGTGGATCGCCCTTACTAAGGATGATGGCGATCTTGCTTTTCTGGAAAATGGTAGTTTTAATAAAGATGTTCTGACTAATTTACGAAAGAAATTAAAAAAAGAAAGGAAAATACCAGGGTTGTGCTGGGCAGCTTTTAATGATTGGATGTGTGAGGCAAAAGAATGAGAAAAAGATTCAGTCGTTAGTAGTCTTAAGGATAGTTAACAAAAGTTAAAAGAGCAGATAAAGGAACTGCGACAAACTACTAAGAATCTAGATATAGCTAATGGTAAACGTTCAACGTTTTTAAAAGAACCACCCTTTAAGGGATTATATCCGGTACAAGAATTAAATAAATTACAGAGACCTGAATCATCTGAAGATGATAATCCATGGTTCCCCCCACCCCCTACGGCTCCTCCACCGCAATATCAACTTTCACAATTACAGGATGGAACTGTCAGTTCTACAATACAGAGTGAAGGCCAGCGGAGGGAAGAGCAAATCGTTCCTGACTCCAGACGGGAAGATCAGGTGATAGGAGGCCAGTCTAGCCACCTGGCTATAGAACAACCTGACCAAATAGACACAGGCAAATCATCCCCTAGAGTAACCTGCTCTAAGATAAAGAAACAGCACAAAAGAAAAGTGCAAATGCTTTTTGACCCTAGGTCCAGTCAGCCGAAAATACCTCAAAACAGGAAAACTGCAATTTCACACAAGGGTAAATATTATGAGCAATGCCCAATTGTAATTAAGGACAATAATGGTTACATTAGTCTGGATAAATCTCATCAAAGCTTTACTTCCGATTCGAGCACAAGCTCATCAGATGAAGCAGGAGTATTTCCACTGAGGGAGGTTCCAAATCCAGCACATGCTAGAGATGCAGAACAACCTGCTACTGTAGTCATACCTAGGGCGTGGTCGGCAGTTGATTTTCAAGCTATTACTAAATCACTTCCGCCCATTTGTAATAACCCAGCAAAATTTCAACGAATATTAGCTGGACACATATGTTTACAAAATCCTACTATAGAAGAAGTAAAAGCTGTCCTCCAATACGCTGTTCCAGCTGATCTGATGAAACATATCTGGGATCATGCTAATGTCCCCACTCCAATACCAAATCATAACACACAAGGGGAAAACGGTTTTGAAGCAGTCAGACAATGAATAGTTGATGCTATCATCGTCATAGTGCCACCTACCCCAAATTGGTCTAAGATTAAGTCAGTCATACAGAGAGAAGACAAACCTATAGATGAATACTTACAACGACTTACTGATGCCTTTGAGGCATATTCCGGATACCCAGAGCCCACTGAAGGGCCAGCACAGAGCGGGCTGTCAGCTGCTTTTGTGGATGGGTTATGCCCTCAAGTGAGAGATAAATTAAAAGAAGTATGTTTGAATTGGCCTAGTCTGGGTCTGCATGAGTTAGTTCAGCAAGTACAATACCTATCTGACCATTTGGCTAAAGAAAAAAAGGATTTACAGGAAAAATTAGTACAAGCACAAATTCAAATGTGTAATGCTTTGGGCCAACCCGGTCACTGAGGTAGAGGACGAGGGCGAGGAAGGGGGAGGGGTAGAGGTCACAGTCCAGCTACTCAGAATATACAAAACTATCAAGGTACGCAACCGACCCAACCCCAGAATCCAAGTAATCAGAATGAATGTTTCAATTGTGGCCAAATAGGCCATTGGAAAAATGAGTGTCCGTATTTGGCTGAACAACCTGCACGATACACTGAGGTGCCACAACAATGGAATTCTAACTGGACGCCAAACCCTCGACAGCAACCACAATGAAGGTTCCCTGAACAGAAACAACAGCAGTTGTACCCCTTCCTTCCTGTGGATCAGGATGGGCCACATGTTATGTTACTGGTTAAAAATAAACCATATCCATTTTTGATTGATACCGGAGCGACTAAATCTATGCTAACTAGCAGAATGGCCATGAATATTCCACTTTCTAATAAAGTAACTAAAGGAGTAGGTGTCTCCGGTATACCTATCGAGTATTCTGAAACCATCCCAGTCCCAATAACTTTGGGACCATTGCAGGATAATCATGCCTTCTTGGTAGGACCCTCAGCGCCTTTAAATTTATTAGGAAGAGACTTGCTGTGCAAAATGGGGGCCACCATTTTTTGCACAGCTGATGGAGTCTATCTCCAAGTACCTTCAGACCAACAGGGCACTACTTTAGCAGCCTTGGATGATACCATTACATTACAACCGATGTGTATTCAGTCAGATTCTAACAGAAATGAAGATTTACATTCCCTACCCTCTTAATTGTGGACAACTCATGATAATGATGTAGGATTTTTGACTTCAGCTATCCCTGTAAAAATAACTCTAAAACCTGGAAAAAAGTTGCCGTGAGTACCACAGTACTCTCTGACGGCTGAGGCTATCTCTAGTATAGCCCCTGTTATTTCTGCACTGGCACAGTAAGAGATAATAGTACCCACCACAAGCCCATGTAATACTCCAATATTACCAGTAAAGAAACCTGGTAAACAAACTTACAGATTTGTACAGGATTTACGGGAAGTTAACAAAGCAGTTATGCCTGTCTTCCCAATTGTGCCAAACCCCGCTACTATTTTAAGCTGTATCCCACCTACAGCTAAATGTTTTACAGTAATAGATATTTCATCAGCTTTTTTCTCTATCCCAGTACATTCTGATAGTCAATATTTGTTTGCTTTTACCTACAAAGGGCAACAGTATACTTGGACCCAATTGCCCCAGGGGTATGTAGAATCCCCGACTTTATTTTCAAGGGAAATGCATAGACAATTACAAGATTTACAACTACCGTCACGTTCAGTTCTAGTCCAATATGTGGATGATATACTTATAGCCTCCCCAGACAGTAACGCCTGTAAGGAAGATTCTCTTTTAGTGTTAAAATTTTTAGCCACATGAAGATTTAAAGTAAATAAATCAAAATTACAATATTGTCAAGATAAAGTACAGTATCTGGGACACATTATTGAAATGGGTTCTCGCCGGATACTCCCAAACCGTATCAGTTCTATTCAAACTGCACCTCGTCCTGTAACCCAGAGGCAACTTAGAGGGTTCCTTGGTCTAGCAGGATACTGCAGACTGTAGGTGTCTAATTTTTCAGAAATTACCGCCCCTCTGTTGCAAGTCTTGAAAAAGGACATTACAGACCCTCTACCCTGGACGTCACAGCATGATGAGGCTTTTCAGGCAATCAAAACAGCCCTGGTAAATCCTCCTGCCTTAGGGTTACTGGACTATTCTAAACCTTTCATTTTCTTTTGTTGCAAACAAAATAAGACTGCTCTGGGTCTCTTAACCCAGCAATGCACTGGAGGATACTGACCAATTGCTTACTATAGCACTCAATTGGATCCGGTTGTTTCTGGTTACCCAGCTTGCTTACGGGCTGTGGCAGCCTCTGCCATCTTGGTAGACATGGAAGCTCCACTAACCCTGGGACATGACACTGTACTAGCAGTCCTGCATGTTGTTCAAGCCTTACTTCTGAAAACTAAAACACAATATCTTTCAAATGCACGCCTTACTAAGTATGAAATAAGTTTAATGGGAAATCCTGCTTTACAAATTAAACGCTGCCCACCACTAAACCCTGCCACTTTAATACCAACCTCAGACGAGGGTGAACCACATGATTGTGCGCTAGTAGTTAACTCTGTTCTTTCTTCTAGGTTGAATTTATTTGATACTCCTTTGCAAAATCCTGATTTAGTTCTTTTCGTTTATGGATCCTGTTTAAGAACAAACTCCGGAAAATTCCAAGCTACTTGGTCAGTCTGCACACCGACTGAAGTTTTGCAATCAGCACAATTACCTACAGGCACCTCCACGCAGGCCACAGAATTAGTAGCATTATCACATGCATGTAAACTAGCTAAAGACAAGTCTGTTACTATTTATACTGATTCCCATTATGCCCATGGTGTTGTTCATGATTTTGGCATATTATGGAAAGAATGAGGGTTCTTAACATCCTCTGGAGCACCCATTAAAAAACATTTTTATATCAATAATTTATTACAAGACTTATTGTTACCTTTTCAAATTGCTGTTGTTAAATGTGCAGCCCATCAATCCAATGACACTTTTGAAAGTAAGGGCAATAATTTTGCTGACTGGGCTGCTAAACAGGCTGCTTTCTCACAAACTGTTCAGGGTCACTTTCTGCAGCCATTACAATCTATGAAAACTTTTGATGAAACAGTGCTAAAAGCTTTACAGAATGAGGTTTCAGAATCAGAAAGAAAAACATGGCTGGCTCAAAATTGTTTTAAACGCTCTGATTTAATTTGGCAACATCCAGATGGCAGATTGGTCTGCCCCCTATCCATGCTAAATTCCCTCATTAAAGCTTATCATTTGCCAGCCCATGTTGGGGTACAAGCTTTAATAAAACAAATCCAAAAGGATTGGTTTGCCCCAAAGCTTTCTGCTTCTGTACAGCACTTTGTGAGCACATGCTCCATTTGTTTACAGTACAATATTTCCAAAGGCACAATGGCTCCCGCACAACCTTTACCAAAACCATTGGGACCATTTTGTGCTTTGCAATGGGATTTTATTGAATTACCACTTTGTGCATGTTTTAAATATGTTTTAACTGTTGTTGATGTTTTTTTCTGGATGGTTAGAAGCATACCTTGTGCGAAAAATGATGCTATCTCAGTTGCTAAGAAACTTTGTTATGACTTTATACCTCGATTTGGTGTTCCTTGTTATATATATTCAGATTGTAGAACACATTTTACAGCTCAATTAATCGACTCATTGTGTACTATGTTGGGCATCACTCTAAAATTTCATTGCCCATATAGACCGCAGGCATCTGGAATCACAGAACGCATGAATCAAACACTGAAAACTAGACTAGCAAAAATTACTACTGAAACAGGTCTCACTTGGGTACAGGCCTTACCACTAGCTTTGCTCTCTATGAGAGCACAAGTACATCCTACTAAAAGTCTTTCTCCTCATGAAATTCTAATGGGCCGTCCTATGTGCATGCCCATGACTCCACCACCACCCTTTTCTGAGTACGATGCTTTTGATCATGATGTCATTGTATACCGCCTTCTCTTGTTTCTTTCTTATAGTGTTATCACCACCAAGTAGCAGCGCCACAACATAACCCTGATCCTTTCACATCTTCTGAACTACAACCAGGCGATTGGGTGTTCGTTAAGTCTTTCTCCAGAAAAACAGCACTGCAACCTCGTTGGAAGGGGCCTTACCTGGTTCTTTTGACATCCTCTTCAGCAGTACGATTACAAGGCTCACCAACCTGGATTTATATATCACATGTTAAGAAAGTCGTCCCTTCCGAAGATCAAACACCTCTACCTATCACAGCTCCAGATTCACCACCTATCGCTTCCTGTACTCGAAGCCATACTGTCCTTGCACCTGATAATGTCTGACATTTCTCCAATCAGAACATTTCTCCATTCCAATGCAATTCCACCAAAACCATAATTTCCACTAAAGTACTGTAAAACTATCTTGATGGTTATTTTTGTTGTTCTCATATTTCTGCTGTGGCCATTTCTATTTTCCGCTACAGTAACACCTCATGCCAAAAGAACTGCATGGCATCCACCATTCAATACCTACCAAGCTATAAAATATACTTATGCATCATCCCTTAATGTCTCCAATTGCTGGATCTGCACTGCCATTCCTATGGTTCATGGGGGATTGATGCTAAATATAGTTCCTTTAGGGATTGAAGAGACTTGGATGAATCTGATCTACAACACATCAAGAGTTATTTCAAAACACAAAATAGTATTACAGTTGTCTGTCCGTCAAAATGGAACTGTGTGTTTTCAAAAACTTGATAAAACCAGAGTAGGGTGGAGCCATTGCAACAAAACAGTGGTATATAACTGCACTGCATGGGGTTGTGTAACAGATATAACTGCACTGCATGGGGTTGTGTAACAGATTTCTCACCTATATTAAGAATTGTTAAAAACTCTATAGCTAACTTTAACCAGAAAATAGAAACTGTCTACTGGAAAATGTTTGAAGGGCGGCATAATACTGGAAATCACTTTAAGTCTATCAATAGCACCATTAAATTAGAGAACTGTTATTTTGTGTGTGGAAGAAAAGCATAAAAATGGCTACCAGGAAACTGGTCTGGCAGCTGTTTCCTGGGTTACCTGGTTCCAGCTATCCGACATGTATCTACATTACCTAAGGGAAAAATTCGGAACGTTTGAGAGGTCAAGAAGCCTGCCAATCTGGTAGGCAAAGTCGATGCTCCATGGATCTATCATCATGACTGGGCTCATGCTAGTACCAAAGGACTGTCCCATATGGACTTGGGTGATGATGTAATATCATGGGCTGGTATAATTCCTTCATACGGAGCAGTGAAATCAATTTGGGAACTAAGAAAGTTATCTAAACTACTCGAAATTTTGAGCAATGTTACATTTTCTGCCTTAGAACTAGTAACTGATAAAATGACTGCTATGAGGGCTGTAATACTCCAAAACAATATGGCCCTTGATTTCGCCCTAGCGGCAAAAGGAGGAACTTGCACTTTAATCCAGGAGGAGTGCTGTATGTTTATTCCTGACAATCAGCATGAAATTGAAAGTCACCTTGAACTGACTCAGAGAATTTCCAAACTCTCAGAGGCCAAAGAGGCTGATAGCTCAACATGGGCTTGGTTGACTGTTCTCAGGTTGGGGAGGTGGATTGTTGAAGCTGATTTTGTTAATTGCAGTATTAGCAATTATTGCTTTCATTGTCTTGTTTCTAATCAAAGCACTGATCTTGAAATTAATGTCTTCAAAAACTGTGAAGAAAGTGCCTACATTTTATATGCCTCCAACTATGACTGTAGATAATTAAATGAAAATGTCTCTCAATGATGAAAAGACTAGTAGCATGGTTATGCTAGATATGTGGCAAATGTATGACAGGTTAAATGATGATGCTTACACAGCATCAAATGGGGGATTGTAGAATATGAACAGCCAAAGCATTTGTTTCAAGGGAATTGAGTATGTGACAGTTTGTATAAACTGATATGTATTGAGTACTTTGAACTCTGAACTGTAAATAATGGAAAAATACTGAACAAACTAGAGTCTGCCTGAAAGCAGGAAATGTGCCTTTTATGGAAGTGTATCTGATTCTCTCTTCTGCCTGGAAATATGATGATGTGACTTGTCTTATGCTTACGGGTAAATCCTTGATTGGTTAATTGCCCTTTATGATGATCTAATTGGTTCAGTTTTATATTTTTGTACTGTCAGCAATATCACCAGTATATAAGCTTGTTTATTCCTTTGTTCTGGGAGTCTCCCTGGTGCTTTCCATAAGGCTCCCACACGTGTGTACTGTTAGTTAATAAAAGCCACTGAAAGAGAGAAAGAACTGTATCTGCCTTCACTCTTAAAGTAATGTATGACTTAACAATATATGTATATATATATATATATATATATATATATATATATATATATATATATAAAAAATATATATATATATATATATATATATATATATATATATATATATACATGTGACTACACATATACACACAGTTATATGTACAGTATGATACATAAGTGGTAGGTGCACACAATATGGAACAGCCACTATGCCTACAGTTGACCCCTGAATGACCAGACACTGTATGTGTCACCCATACAAATGACAATCGTTGCCTGTAACATACACCCACAGAGAAGTCATAGGTAAAACAACACCCACAGGTTTGCAGACATGGAAACATTTCATTGTGTACTATTATAGTTCTACATGCTATGCTATATAGCTGTTCAGACACACTGACATCTATATCAATGGAGTGATGCTACAGTGGACCAGTTACAGTCATACAGTAGGCTGGACAGGTTCACAGCTGTTGCTGTCCAGGCCAAGCCATTCACATTGTACAATAGGAAAGACCCACTGGGCCACAGGATACCTAACAATCAACAGTATGTACTCCAGGTGTGTAGTTCAGCAGCCTCTATCTACACACTGTACAAACACAGTAGGTGGTATAGATGTCTTATGACCACATGGGTTGTACCTGCTACATAACATGGCATAACTGACATCATCACAAGCACACCAACACACAGAACAGTTTGCATGGCATGGGCAGTCATCTTGCAGTACCCAGATCCACGTCAGTAATGTGTATATAGGTGAAGTATATGGTACTGTACATCCAGATACCTTAAGGCAGCTCAGCCCGGATACCCCCACATTTTGTAGTAGCCTAGGTCATTTCTGGTGTCCCCCCCCAGACTCAATAATACAGGGCCATATACCACTATTACATACACTGGGCTCAACAGTGCATGAGGGCACACATGTATTGTGTAGGTGGCGCCCACACATATATGGCCCCAGCCCCACCATATGTGTTTGGGTTACAATGGCAGTGACTGGTGGCAGACATGGCAGTGTGTTATACTCCCAGCCCACTATGGATCAGCCACTGACATTATGACATATGTGTAAAGCTTGGTATGTAGGTGATGGACAGAGGCTGGAATACAGGCACATATGTGGACAACTGTTGCCATACACTACACAAGGTGCAGGTGTTACAGGATAGTCTGTAACATACCCTTAGTCATGGAATTGCTGGTAGAGACGGTCATGGATGTAGCCATGTACCGGTAACATGCAACACACACACTGCCAATGTATTATCTGAAACAAGACCTGTGTGGTGCACAGACAAGACATGATAGGCACAGCTCTAGAAAGCATGAGGGTAGGCCCACAGTTGTGTGTTATGCAGACAGACTGCATTCCATGGCAAACTAGTGTGTATACCCACACCCTGTAACACCAGTACTGTACAAAGCATAACACAACTCCACTCACAGTCTGTCTGTACTTCCTGATCCTCCTACAAATATGTGGCTGCCCTGAGTGTGCTGGTTTTCCTGTATGGGGCATTGCTACATGCTGTCAGTAGCACTGCTGCCCACACACAGAATGGATGCACATCACAAAGGAGATGTAATGGGACCATGCACACATGATGTGGGAATCTATAGTGGGTGGTTGCCATGACAGTGTTAATTGGGTGTAGTACACATGTGTAATCATATATCTGGCTATATGGATATGTATATGTACATATATTCCCACCATATCTCCTGGACATGAAGTGTAGGCCAACCCCAGCCCGTATGTTCCCAATGTCGTAGTTGCAGGGGATGGCAGGTATCTATAGCAGGTATACTAGTAGACTATTGCTACTGTCATTGGGATTGTCTTCACAGACATGGTGTGTGTGGGAATAACATGTGTGCCATTGATTACTGAATGACATCCAAAGGACATCAGTGTTCAGTACCACTGCTAGCACATAATGCCGCTGTGGACTGCAGCAGAAATATTGGCCAATATATGTGGAGGGTCTGACACAGTTTGTACAGTCCAGAGGTATACACATAAGCCCTTAGTGCTACACATGTGTACCATGCTTGACGATATGGATGTGGATGGCCATGTAGATGGGTATAACACATAATGACTGGTATATGATGTCCACCATAGGTCATGCATTCACACACCCCTGCCTGGCCTGTAACAGTATGACCACTGGTACAGGAGTGCCATGGCCACATACTACACAATAGGTATTGACATACATCTGCACTGCATCCCACTGCCCTGTCTGACATACATGACTATTAGGGGAGGTCCAGCAGTGGGACAAGTGGCTAGTATCTGCACATGACATCCCACTGGGTAGGTAAACTCAGCTGCTAGGCATGTCACAATACACTGTGCAGGCTGCAGGCAGACTGGCTCAACACTGGACTACACCTCCCAAGGGGGAATGCACATGTATCTGCATATAAAGCAGGTTCAACAGCATGCCACAGCATAGGATAAGATACACCTGTGTGACAGTGCATATCCACAACCAATGTGAACACAGCCACATATGGTTAGCTAGCATAGTATTACAGTATATAGACTATGTGATTGACACCATCCTCATATGTGCCACTCACAGACTGACCCTACATACATTGGCCCACTACACAGTTTGATCTGGTGGCTGTCTGTGGTATGGAACATGTGTGTTTATGGCCCTACAAACCAGTATGCCACTACAGTACCATACAGTGGGGCAGCATGTAGCATCTGATAGTAGGGGAACTAGAACAATGTCATCTACCACAGTCTGTACATAGGCTAAGGTACATATCAACACTACACACACTGTCAACATTCACCATAGGTACACAGACGTCAGTACTGTATGGACATCTGCAGAATGTGCAGGTAATGTCATGTAATGCAACCCCTACTGTACATTACATGTTTAGCAGTCAGATATATCAGTGGCTTGTTCTCAGATATGATGCCACAAAGTATGGTGTACAGCACATATGCACCACTTCATGCACAACATATGTACAAATGGTGACAGAGGTGTGGCTGGGAGCACATACACAGGGCCAATATTGACATGTTGCTGTGATAACCACATACATTTACTGTTGTTACAGGGTTGTTGCAACATATGTCCTTTGAGGGATATGACGTCTGTGACTACCACAGCTTTCTCCATCTACTGACTGCAATCCTTACACTGCCTTCAGCAGTCAACAGCTAGATGCTCCGTGGGTGACACATGCAACCATGGACACAACTCTGCCCAGGCTACAGATGACCTTGCAGATGGAGATTCCCCATCATCATGGAACTGACATGGCAGGTACTGAGACATGTACAACAGCCATAGCCACACAAACACTGTGAAAGCAACATTACTCCAAATGCAGTATAGTGGGACTTACAGTCTATAGTCAGGTCAGGCACATCCACCTCCTGTTTGTTGCACTGTTTCCACAGTGTATGTTGTTAGAGGTACACCGCAATCCATCTGAGATGCTGTTTGGCACATGACAGATCTAGTTCCTGCTCACAGTGGGTGAAAAGGGCAAACACTACCATGATGTTCCTAGGTATTGGAGTGTGTTTCCATACAATTGGCTATGGGAATATTACCACAGCTGTTTCACATGCAATCAGCTAGGGGAAGGCTGCGATTTGTGCAAAGATCATCAGCTGATCATGAGCATTACTTACATTACAAATGCTGCTGCCTAAGCAAAGAAGGTGTAGGTCTCCATGTCCACCTGAGAGGGGGTGGGGGATGCAGATAGAGGCAAATACGTGTCAGGGAGGGGTGGGAGGGTAAAACTGAAGCATGTTTGTGCCACACACCTGGCAGTGCAGGGTATCAACCCCCTGACAACTATGTCGTGCTAGCACAGTTCACTGCAATTATTGGATGCGCCACATGGGTTACCTGTTATGGACCACTCAGAACATATATGTGATGGTGAGTGACATCTGCAACAGGGATACAGTAGCTGTACAGTAGGTGACATACACGTGCCTGTCAGCATGAACAGGTGCCAGTGTCAACACAGCCACACTCTCACAAGGACACACACACATTGACACATGTGGCAGGGCCAAGTGTACAACTCATCAGTTGTGGGATTGCCATATCACATCACTGTGCAGGTATCCCATGCACCACACAGGTCATATGGGGGCTGTAAGGGCAAAGGGTATGGGAAGGTGTCTGACATCAGACAGCATGCTGCAGTATGCCCAAGGGGGTTGTAGGGAGTGTGGATGTGAACATCTGCAACATGCAACACACACACAAACACACAGGGTGCCACTACTGACATGCATGGGTGCATGTCTGCACAGGTGTGTGGTGTTTGACTGCATCAGATGGCTGTCCAAGGCTAGGTGATGGGTGTACCTTTATCTGGCCACATGACAATGGTCTGCATTGCGGCTCAAGGATGTAGTGTCTGCATTTGCCTACACTGGTGGGTATTGTATCCCCCATCTGGTCACCTGGGTGACTACTGTGTGTGGGCAATGCTGTGCATCACTTGCCATGTCTGTGTTCCATTGTCCATGACATGGACGGCGTCTGGGATGTGCACACTTCCCACATGCATGTACAGTGACATGTGGAACTGTACCTGGAGTGTCCAGCCCATGTTGTGAACACAGATAATCATCAGATATGCCAGTCCTTGCCACCTGTGGTGGGAGCTGGTAATGGCCAGCAGCTTTACCCTGCACCTACATGGAGTGCATGCTATCAGCATTCCTTGGTGTCAGTGGCATCTGTCCATATGAGCATGCTGTCAGGCATGGCATGGCCATTGTGGGTCACGTCATGGCACCACAGGTGATGCAGTTGTCCATTGGGGGACATAGGGGAGGTGCACTTTCTGCACATATGTGCATATTGGACAGATGGACTGAGTGTCATGCCCTCTGCGGCCCACCGCTGTCACTCCATAGTTACTATCTGTGGCCAATATGCAGTGTACTACCCACATATTGGCTGCTTCCTAGGCATGTGTGTGTGTATGACACATGGGGTGAGAGTGTGCTCTGGGTAATACTGGGGTTGCTAACTGTGATTGCCTGGCCTTGATGTCACGTGCCTGGGTATGTTTCTGCACCCCTGCCTCTCAGCCATATCACATGTGTTATCCCTGTACAGTGGACATTGTGATATATAGTATGGCCACAATATAAGAAATATGCAAAACCCATTCCACATTGGCCACAGGTGTCACACAGTCACAACCACCTCTACACAGGATACAGGTTACAAACACACACTCACACACACACACCCCTGTCATGTTTGGGAGTAGAACTCCTACCTAACTAGTGCATGACACTACAGCACTACGCAGTCATAGTACGCGCCATATATATTACTAGAGTAGTCATTGTCCAAAAGTGTATTTCACACTGACTGACATCAGCAGGATTGCCAAAGTAGGACATTTGAAATGACTGCGAGAGACTAGCCTAAAATGCATTGCTCCCTACACAGACAGTGACACAGACAATACATCCGTAACTGCCATGTGTGGGGATAGAACCCAACCATGCTTCTAATTCACAATACAGCAGTATGGAGTTACAGGATGTGCTATGGTGATTACTGGTCTACAACCTTCCCAAAGGTGTATTTCTAGGTGTGTGACATCGGCAACCTTGCCAAAGGTGGGTATGTGAAATGTGAGGGGTGTGTGTACCCTAAAAGCATTGCTCTCTACCCAGTCAGACATGCACGCATACACACACAGTTCGCAGGTCGGGGGTTCGAACACCCAACTAACTCCTTAATCACACTATGGCCATATGATGTTATGGGACATGCTATGGAGATTAATGGGCTACGATCATCCCAGAGGTGTATTTCAAGGTGCATGACATCGGCAGCCTTGCCAAAGGTGGGGATTTGACTTTTAAGGGGTGTGAGTATCCTAAAAAGGATTGCTCTCTACACAGTCAGACCTGCACAAAAACACAGACACACACTCACACACGCAGTTGCCAGGTTTGGGGTTGGAACTCCTACCTAACTAGTTTATCACACTTCAGCAGTTCGCAGTTACAGCATGCACTACAGAGATTACTGAGCTACAGCTTTCCCAGGGGAGTATTTCTAGGTGGGTAACATCAGCAGCCTTGCCAAAGTTGGGTATGTGAAATGTAAGGGGTGTGAGTACCCTAAAAGCATTGCTCTCTACACAGTCAGACATGCACGCATACACACACAGTCAGCAGGTTGGGGGCCAGAACTCCCAAATAACTCCTTAATCACACTATGGCCATATGATGTTACTGGACATGCTATGGAGATTACTGGCCTATGATCGTCCCAGAGGTGTATTTCAAGTTGTGTAACATCAGCAGCCTTGCCAAAGGTGGGTATTTGACTTGTAAGGGGTGTGAGTAGCCTAAAAAGCATTGCTCTCTATACAGTCAGTGACAGAAAGACATGCACACATATGCACACACAGACTCATGCACGCACAGTTGCCATGTCTGGGGTTTGACCTCCTACCTAACTACATTATCACACTACAGCAGTACACAGTTACAGCATACACTACAGAGATTATTGGGCTACAGTTTTCCCAGGGGAGTATTTAAAGGTGGTTGACATCAGCAGCCTTGCCAAAGTTGGGTATGTGAAATGTAAGGGGTGTGAGTACCCTAAAAGCACTGCTTTCTACACAGTCAGACATGCACACATACACACACAGTCGGCAGGTCAGAGGCTAGAACTCCCAAATAACTCCTTAATCACACTATGGCCATCTGATGTTACTGGACATGCTATGGAGATTACTGGCCTATGATCGTCTCAGAGGTGTATTTCAAGTTGCGTAACATCAGCAGCCTTGCCAAAGGTGGGTATTTGACTTGTAAGGGGTGTGTGTAGCCTAAAAAGCATTGCTCTCTACACAGTCAGTGACAGACAGACATGCACACATGCACAGTTGCCACGTCTAGGGTTTGACCTCCTACCTAACTACATTATCACACTACAGCAGTACGCAGTTACAGCATGTGCTACAGAGATTACTGGGCTATATCTTTCCCAGGGGAGTATTTCTAGGTGGGTGTCATCAGCAGCCTTGTCAAAGTTGGATATGTGAAATGTAAGGGGTGTGAGTACCCTAAAAGCATTGCTCTCTACACAGTCAGACATGCACACATACACACACAGTTGGCAGGTTGAGGGATAGAACTCCCAACTAATACCTTAATCACACTACGGCCATACGATGTTACAGGATGTGCTATGGAGATTACTGGGCAACAATCATCCCAGAGGTGTATTTCAAGTTGCGTGACATCAGCAGCCTTGCCAAAGGTGGATATTTGACTTGTAAGGAGTTGGAGTAGCCTAAAAAACATTGCTCTCTACACAGTCAGTGACAGACAGACATGCACACACAGACTCAGACATGCACAGTTGCCACATCTGGGGTTTGATCCCCTACCTAACTACATTATCACACTACAGCAGTACGCAGTTACAGCAAGCGCTACAGAGATTACTGGGCTACAGCTTTCCCAGGGGAGTATTTGTAGGTGGGTAACATCAGCAGCCTTGCCAAAGTAGGGTATGTGAATCATAAAGGGTGTGAGTAGCCTAAAAGGCATTGTTCTCTACACAGTCAGTGAGAGACAGACACACACAAGAACAGTGACACACACTCACATACATAGTTGCCATGTCGGGGGTTAGAACTCCTACCTCACTAGTCTATCACACTACAGCAGTATGCAGTTATGAGAGGTGCCACAGTGATTACTGGCCTACAACTATCCCAAATGTGTATTTCACATTGGCAGGCTTTTCAGGGTACTGCTATGGGGTGGTCAGTGTTTGCATGGCCCATACACCTTTCATGTAGAGGGTGACACGCCACAGGTGGCCACACACTGGGTCATATGTCACAGGTGCGTGTATAGGGCAACTAGCTGACTATGTCTTTATACAGCCATGTTGCACAGCTGGCACGTGGACCACATAGTCTGTGGTGCTGACAGGTACTGGTCACTAGTAACTGTAGTGTGTGACATCTGCACCTGATGTGTTTGGGGCCCTTTAGCTGTGTGCTCGATGGGACAGGCGTGGATGGCTTCTTGTCATGGTCACCCTCTTCCACACATCTATATCCATCGACCTTTAGTGTATTAAGGTGTCGTGTCCTTATATATATGTCTGTATTCCTATCCACTGCGTGTGCAAGGCATGAGTGGTGCATACTGACATGTGCCTTCAGCAACAATTGCAACCGGTCCACTGGTATTTGCATACATGGCCTTCATGTGTTTAAGTGTGTGAGCATGCCCAGTATGACTTTTCAGTATGTTGATGACTGACATTGTCTTCATTTCTATAAGTGTGTGAGCATACCCAGTAAGGCCATCTGTTTTTCATGTGTGGAGCATGTCCGGTGGTTTGTAGTGCACAGCTGACCTTTGTGCTGTACACTGACAGATAGCATGCTGTGTCAGCAGGGTATCCATTGATCATTTGGCATTGACTGTCTGCAACGTGTAGCGGGAGGGTACACCTGACTATTTCTATGTTTCTACACAGGATTGGGGAGGCACACCTGACTGTTACTATATTTGTATGTGGGGTGAGGTGGGGGGAAACCTGACAGTTGTACACATTTGCTAGGACTGTACTGGTATGTCCTGTAGTCCATTTCAGCCAGTAGTCTTACCTTTCGTGCTGGCGACACCATACCGTGTACTACTGTTCTCATCTTTTGTTGCATACACATTAGTTTCTGACTTCCTAGCCATCACAACTGACATCCCACTACCTGCCCTGCTGTAGTCTGTCTGTGTAGGCCTGGGTGGGGGTCACCCATACCCCTCATTCAGAGGCCATAGTATGGCATTTGTTTGTGTTTGTCTACACCTGTCCTGCTGGCTGTGACTGTTGTTGAGTATGTGACCCCACCCCCCTGACTGGAATGAGTGAGTCCCTTATCTTGTGGGTGTCCCAGTATTGAGGGTGGTGCTGCAGGGCTGCCTATGTCGGATGCACGTAGTACACAACCTACGCATGTTTAGGCACAGGTAGTGTAATGTTTGGCATCCCTTTAACTGTATGTGAGAGTCAGAGAGAGGTGCTATTCCCTGGGTCCCTGCCATGTCAGTGTATGTGCTATACGTTGCCTCTTTGCCAGGGCCAGGGCATACCGGGCATGCCTCCTTCTGCCTACTGGGGCAGGTTCAGTTTGTTCCTCCTCTGAGTCACTCTGTGCCTGTGCAGGCCTTGGCATTGGTGGGGGGGCTATGTGGCCCTGCCCCTTGCTGCTCCTGCTGCAGCTATTTCCGCAGGATCATATTGTGTAGCCCAGCACATACAAGGACAATTTGGGTACATGTAGTTGGTGGGTACTGCAAGTTTCCACCAGATGTGTCCAGGCACCGAAACCATGACTTGAGCATCCCAAACACATCCTCTATTATGATTCTTGTTTGTGCGTGTGCCTCATTATGGAGTTCTTGTTTGGGTGGGTGTGCATTTCTGATGGGTGTCATCAGCCAAAGCTTCAGTGCGTATCCAGCATCCCCCACTAGGTGGCCATGTGGGATGTCCCCAATGGCAAATTTCTGGTACAGCTGCATCAGATGCCAGATGTGGGAATCGTGATTACTTCCAGGGTAGCCAGCACACACATTCAGTATTATGCCCTGGGCATCACCCACAACCTGGCAGTTGATGGAGGGGAAGCTCTTGCGGTTGATGTGGACCCTACCCTGCTCACCGGGTTGTGCTTTGATGCATATGTGTGTGCAGTCTATTGCACCCACTACCTCAGGGTATTCTGCTATTTGGTGGAAGAGATGCATACTGCTGGCCAATGCCTCACAGGTGAGGGTGAAATATACGTGCTCACCGACATGTGCTGCCATGGCATCCAGGAACTGGTGGAGTACCCTGGATGCTGATGCCTGTGAGATCCCCATCATATCCCCAGTTGGCCTTTGGAAGGTACCTGTAGCTAGTTTTCTTAGGCCTACACATACCTTTGTTTCCACTGGGATGGTTTCCCCTCTGTTAGTTCTGTGTGTCAGACATGGCCAACACAGCTCAACAATCTGCTGTAGGAGGTCCCTGTCCACCCTATAGTGCTCCACTATCTCCAGCTCATGTAGCCCTTGGTAGGTTACCCTGAGTCTGTACACTCTTCTCCGTCTCCTCACTGTGGGTTGGTCGGCAGCATTCCCATCCTCACCACCCTCAGCCTCTTCCACAAGTTGTATGGAAACTATTGCAGCCCCTAACATTTTGCTGCTGTGAGTGTTAAAAGTTCCCCTCTTGTTTACACCGGTGGTGCAGGGTGTGGGAAAAACCAGAGGGGTAGGTGTTTGCATAGTTTATAATGGCATTCTGGGCTGGGCTGGTCTGCTGCCTGTGTAATTAGCTGGTTCTGATATGTTTCACCTGGCAGCGAACCTAGCATCCCTTGATTAACTTCCTACTGCTGCTTTCCCTTCCCATTGCCCTTCTGATTCATCCCGGGAGCACGCCACGCAATCAATGTACTCCAATGTGCACACTGTTGCTAGTTCCTGAGTTCACTTCCTTTATCTTCCTGTAGATTCTGTTGCACGGCATGCACACCTACTTACACTTTGTCATTTGTGCTGGGCAGGTTTAGACACACCCCCTGGCTTTGCTGTGCTAAGCTGGATGCAGCCCCGAGCCACAGGACTCCAATCCGCTGACAGTATGCATGACCCTCCCACACATGATGTCACCTACCTCCTAGTCTTGCACTCAGCTATTCATACTCATACACTGTTGGGACCTGCCTCACATGCTGGGGAAAACCGGGATTCACTATCCTTCCCCTCATTTGCATAGAATTGCCTGCTAATGCAGAATTACATGTGTCACACTGTGCCTCCACCCTTAGCAACCACTACTCACTGGCCAGGTTGTCTTTTGCCTGCCATTGACTTGCATGGCGGAATACTGATTTTAGTTAGACTGCTTTTTTAGGTTTATTTTCTTATTTCCCCACCGGTCCCGTTTGCACGCTGCTGCCCTATGCTTCAATGGCCGTGATCGGCAGACATATCATAAAAGTTGTATTTTGTACATTTGGCATTGTTTGCAATGCCAATGGCCTTCTACTTGGCCATTGGCATGCTTCATCAATGATATGCAGCCTTTATTTGGAGCTGTCATAGCTCCGTTTTGGAGTTTGCAGTACTGTACTCGGTTACTAACCGAGTACATTTCTACATATTATGCTAGCCCTGCACGCCCTGATTCCTGCTTCCTGGATGGCAGAGTTACCTCATTTGCATGGTTTTCACCTGCAAATGGGGGTAATTTGCATATGGGGACTGGGAACGTGCAGCACCTAGTGCTACAGCACTCGCACAAGTCAAACGAGCATGTACGTGGATCGCTCGGCCGCCATATTAGCAAAATTTCATCTTACACTAATCATGCATGCCATGCAAGCTTTTGACAATCTGGGGGACTATGTCAAAGCCCCAGGACACCTTGTTTGCATAAAAGTATTGAATCCTTTTGTGTTTGTTGTTTATTAATTTTTAATGTTTCTGATGTTGGGATATATTGAACATGTAATTAGTTGGTTATGATCAGAGACCTAATCATAATCCACATTGTTACTTACCTGCCTTATACTGAATTGTATATAATTCTTATAGTTTCTTACTTCTCTAATTTCACTTATTTTTTATTGTAACTGCATTCTTCCAGTATATTCCCTATATTTTGGTTTACCCCAGGTATTTGTAGAGCTTAGTATTAGTTATAATTGTGCATAATCGTCTGAAGTTTACCAACTAACTGCACAATTGCACTTCATATACTATTTTCTTAAATGTTTTGTAGATTAAAAGTGATGCTATATACATTAAATATAATAGCAACCTCTGATACTAAAAATGTCTACAATGATTTGGATATTAACAGGGTTTGTGGAATGCAGAGTAATGCAAAGTAATGCTTTCCTAACTTTTCTAGCTAGTTGTTCCAGTGATCAGATTTTGCTGATCCCTGGGCTTTGTATTTGGTTCCTGTGTTCCTCCATTTTCTTGTGTGGCCAGAGGGAAGTTTCTTTACTCACCAGTGAGAGTGGGGAGTACTGAGCTGCCTGTTTGTCCTCAGATGAGTGGTTTAAGACAGTAACTGGTAATTCATTGGCCATTTTGGGTCATTTCCTGCCTTTTCCAGCCCCTATAAGCACGCTTTGGGCGGGCTTTTCTGGCAATAGAGAACTCAGCATAGCTCCTCGTGGTCCCCTGCAGAGTTTCTAGAGCAGCAGAGAGCAGAAAAAGCGACTTTCCTGATTCTAAGTATTTTTTAAACATTTTTATTGCTTTTTTTGACCTTTTGTGCATTTCGACCACTGTTTCTGCCTATATTATTGTGATATTACCTGTTTTCTGTTTTTCTGAGCTTAATTTGTTGACTGCACTTCTTAGCTTAAGTTTTGCTTATAAGTTAACCTACAGGCTAATACACTCAAGTGTACTAGCCTCTGATAGCATTTAGTCGAAAAACCAAACATTTACTGTATTTTCTGTCTGTGTGTTTAAAAAAACTTGAAAAAAACAAAAAATACTTCTGCTTTCCTAACTTTCCTAGCTAGTTGTTCCAGTGATCAGATTTTGCTGATCCCTGGGCTTTGTATTTGGTTCCTGTGTTCCTCCATTTTCTTGTGTGGCCAGAGGGAAGTTTCTTTACTCACCAGTGAGAGTGGGGAGTGCTGAGCTGCCTGTTTGTCCTCAGAGGAGTGGTTTAAGACAGTAACTAGTAATTCACTGGCCATTTTGGGTCATTTCCTGCCTTTTCCAGCCCCCTGCTATAAAGCACGCATTGGTGGGCTTTTCTGGCAATAGAGAACTCAGCATAGCTCCTCATGGTCCCCTGCAGAGTTCCTAGAGCAGCAGAGAGCAGAAAAAGCGACTTTCCTGATTCTAAGTATTTTTTAAACTTTTTTATTGCTTTTTTCGACCTTTTGTGCATTTCGACCACTGTTTCTGCCTATATTATCGTGATATTACCTGTTTTTCTGTTTTTCTGAGCTTAATTTGTTGACTGCACTTCTTAGCTTAAGTTTTGCTTATAAGTTAACCTACAGGCTAATACACTCAAGTGTACTAGCCTCTGATAGCATTTAGTCGAAAAACCAAGCATTTACTGTATTTTCTGTCTGTGTGTGTAAAAAAACTTGAAAAAAACCAAAAAAATACTTCTGCTTTCGTAACTTTCCTAGCTAGTTGTTCCAGTGATCAGATTTTGCTGATCCCTGGGCTTTGTATTTGGTTCCTGTGTTCTTCCATTTTCTTGTGTGGCCAGAGGGAAGTTTCTTTACTCACCAGTGAGAGTGGGGAGTACTGAGCTGCCTGTTTGTCCTCAGAGGAGTGGTTTAAGACAGTAACTGGTAATTCACTGGCCATTTTGGGTCATTTCCTGCCTTTTCCAGCCCTCTGCTATAAAGCACGCTTTAGCGCGGAGTTGCCACAGGAGCACGCAAGAGCAGCGGCGGTTAATCAAGGTTAAACTATTCGGGCTACCTAAAGTCCACTCTTCAAATTTTCCCTTAAAACAGCCTTCCTTGAACTGTACTGCTGATCAAACCAGCGTATTCTATATCTAAAAAGTTCAGCTCTACTTGATTCCTAAGTAGACTATTCTCTATCTGTAAAGCCTAGCACTTGCTCCTAAAGTACTTTTTTACTTTGATATAGCACTTATTATACATAGTACCCCACCAGCCTAAAACCCTTTCTCGATCACCCACACCCTGGAGTCTTTTTAAAGTTTTTGTCTATTCCTTCTAGCATGTCGAGGGATCAGTTGCTAGTGTCCTCTCCAGCTCAGCTGGTGAATCTGGGAATATTGAGGCAATGTTACAATTGCCTCATGTACACAGACAACCCTCTCCTTCTCCCACAAAACACAAATACATGCGAGAGATGCAACTATATAGCCAAACTGGAGGCTGAGCTCTCTCAACATAGGACTGGCAAGACCAGACAGGAGGAGAAGGTAACCACACACACCACAAACCCAGTCTCACATAGTACTATCACAACTTCAAATCATACACATAAACACACAAAAACATACTCAGAGGCTCTGATCAAAAATCTACCAAAACAGCAGAGGCCACCAAAGCAGGCACCCAAACAACTGCCACCTCAGGACACAACATATGCAACACATAGACCACATAGTCAGTGTGCCAAACAGTCACAGCCCTTAAGGCCAAACACAATGCCAGACACACTCGTCATTGATGACTCCATAGTCAGACACACTGACGTCCTGCTCACCAGATTGCGTAAGGAGAAGGTCACAGTAAGCTGCCTGTCGGGCGCTAGAATCCGCCACATAACGCAAGCACTCAGGTCTCTCAACAGCAGGTACAAGTACGACTCAGTCATTGTCCATGCTGGTGTGAATGACCTGAGATGTACCTCCCTGGACTACATGAGAAGAGACATAGAGGAGCTCTCTGATTATGTAGCCCAGGCAGGTATGACCCTGACCTTGAGCAGTATCCTACCTTCACCAAGAATGATGCCACAATACAGAGATAAGATGATCAGCTTTAATAATTGGCTTAAACTCTGGTGTCATTCAAAGGGGATCCAATGTCTGTCTGCCTGGGATGACATACTGGACAAGCCACACTGCTTCGCAAGGGACGGCTTGCACCTGTCACCCCTGGGCTTCCAGATATTGGCAAAGGCTCTTGCCACCCCCATAGTGCCTTTTTTAGGCAAGGTTCAAATTCTAAACCTACCACCCTAGAACACAAAAAAGGAAAAAAACTAAGGGTAATGCTGCTCAATGCCAGAAGTCTCAACTTCAAGATGCACGCACTCGAGGCCCTTCTCAGTATGGAGAACATTGATGTCTGTGCTGTGACTGAAACCTGGTTCAAGGCTCCTCAGAGCACCCCGGCACTATCAGGTTTTACCTCATATCATGTGTTCCAGCCCCAAAATCCGGACACTACCAAGAAAGGAGGGGGGTGTCCATATTCATCAAGGACACCCACACCTCAAGGTTGGTGGCAACGCACGATGCATCGGAGACCATCCAGGTGCAATTAACCATAGGCAAGACTGCTCTGCAATTTGTAGCATGTTACAGGCCACCCTCTCAAACTCAGGAACCTCACATAGCTTTCCTGAAAACACTGGAGGGGATAAATGTATCTCCAAACACCATCATACTAGGTGACTTCAACTACCCGAATATAGACTGGGATCACTACTCAAGCCCCAACACTCTAGCCCAAAGGTTCCTAGAGTTCATAAACTCAAATGCCATGGAACAACTAGTCACCATCCCCACAAGAGGTGAAAACATACTTGATCTCATCATCACGAACATGGGGTCACAATGTTCAACACCGGAAGTATACCCCTCACTGGTGAGATCAGATCATAAACTAATCTCACTGGAAGTCCACATCCCGCCCCCACCTAAGATAAAAAAGACCACAGTGAAGAACTTCTCAAAAGCTGACTTCACACTTCTAAAGACTAGTGTGGTCTCTTTTAAGGCCCCCGAGCCTGCGGAAACCATTACTCAAGCCGCTGAATCACTTACAAATGCCTTCTACTAGCACTTACAGGACTGCATGGATCAGGCAATCCAAAACAAAACAAAGACTCTTTGTACCAAAGGCAAGCATCCAGTCTGGTGGAACCCAGCCATAAACAAGCTCTACAACAAAAGGAAGAAGCTACTACAAGATAGAGCAAAATCCCTAAAAGGTAAGACACCTTTGATCATTATAAGTAAAAAACTACGATCTCTCATAAAATCATCCAAGGCAAATTTTGAGAGAAAAATCGCTAAGGACTCAAAAGACAATCATAAGGCCTTCTTTAGCTATGTCAGAAACCTGGGAGGAAACTCCCAGATATGCTCAGAATTAGTTCAAAATGATGTAAAAATCACTGAACCTACAGACATTGCCAAAATACTGGCTGACAGGTTCAGTGCAAATTTCCCCCCCCCCAAAAGGAGAGATATCTATTCCAGAGGATTGTAGCTCCCAAACATCTCTAACACTCAGGTGAGA
This sequence comes from Protopterus annectens, assembly GCF_019279795.1. NCBI lineage: Eukaryota > Metazoa > Chordata > Ceratodontiformes > Protopteridae > Protopterus > Protopterus annectens. Next base: position 1,031,575,850 of record NC_056744.1, read on the forward strand.
ACTGCTCTCTCCAAGGCGAAAAACACAGCATCCATGGGACCAGATGGTGTCCCCGGTTGTGTGCTCCACAAACTCAATGAGGAATTAAACCCGCAGTTAGGACAGCTGTTTAATCTTAGCCTCACCTCAGGATACGTACCCAAGGAGTGGCGTACGGCAACTGTGTCCCACTTCACAAAGGCGGTGCCTCCACCGACCCTAGAAATTACCGTCCCATCAGCTTGACAAGCCTGATCTGCAAAGCTATGGAGAGGATCATAATGGAACTCATAAATAAAGACATGGGGGACTTGCAGACTTTGGATCCAACCCAGTTTGGCTTTGTCAAAGGCAGATCATGCCTTTTAAACTTGGTTGACATTTTCAAAACAGTCACCAAGGCCATTGATGAGGGAAAGGCAGTCCACACAGCCTACCTTGACCTGGCAAAGGCTTTCGACACAACACCCCACTCAGGTATCATTGAAAAACTCATCAGCTTAAATGTAAACCCATACGTCACAAGATGGGTAGCAAACTGGCTAAGTGACAGAACCCACAGGGTCAGAGTTGCTGGCGCCATGTCAGACTCAAAGCCTGTCACAAGTGGTGTCCCACAGGGCTCAGTCCTGGGCCCACTCTTGTTCGGCATCTACTTTTCAGAAGTACAAGCAAACACAAGAGGGTTATGGCTGACAAAATTTGCAGATGACTGCAAACTGGGTGCCATAGTCGAGAACACATCTGACACAGATATCCTTCAGAAGGGTCTCATAGAAACGGATAACTGGTGCCAGAGCCATGGACTAAAGTTAAATGCCAAGAAATGCATAGTCATACCCTTCGTAAAAAACAAGGTTACCCCTAGCTACCATATAGGTGGCAATCCACTGAGCACAGAAGAGGTTATCAGGGATCTGGGGACCCAGGTTGACAGTAACCTTTCGTTTGACACTCACGTTGCCAAAGTAGTTAGAAAGACCTTCTACATTGCCCACCTGATCATGAAGGATTCACATCTAGATCAAGGGAGGTCATCGCCCTGTACTCATCACTCATCAGACCAATGATTGAGTACAATGCCCCATTCAGAATGTATCTGACCCGACACCTGCAGCAACTGGAAAGGCCCCAAAGGTTCCTCACCAAAAGGATAAAGGGTCTCAAAAATATGTCTTATGCTGCCCGACTGAAGGAACTCCAGCTCTATTCAGTCGCCACCGCTGCTCAGAGGTGACCTGTGCCTGACATACAAGGCCATGTCCAACCCAGAATTGATGAACATGCTTCACCTCAAAAAATCTAGATCCCTCAGAACTACAAGGGCGGGAGACTTAAACCTTGACACGGTTATTAATAGGACGTGCTGGAGGGACAGATTCATCACCCAGAGACTCCCTATGCTGTGGAACAAAATCCCGGTACATGTGAGGCAGAGCACCTCGCTGGCCTTGTTCAAGAGAAATCTTGACCAATGGATGGGAGATCGCAGATGTACCCCAGGGATTACCTCAGTGTCACTGCTTGACAGAGGCACAGCAAAATAATGGGCATAGTATCCTTCAAACTAAAGGGGTGGCGAAAGTCACAAAACTCTGGGCTAGGCTTATAAATGCCCCTGGGCAGATAGCCTAGTATGAACCTATGAACCTATGAACCTATGAACTAGTTGTTAAGTTCAAGTGCAGTAGTTGGCAACATAGTGATATTAATGGCTTCTGGACTTTAGAAAGTGAATTGGTTATAAAAAATGATAAACTTTTACATATCCCTAACCTTTCAGTATTATGGTTTGACAGTTAATGCAGAGGCACAAGGCTAGAACAAATCAATGATCTCCTTCTTGTGGGGAAGTGGACCATGCTAAATGGAACTGCTGCAATTTTTGCTCCAAACGCTATTCATATCATGTATCTACTTCTGAAACGGTTACTGAAATAAAAACAACAGAATGCATAAAGGTAACAATGGTAAATGGGGATAAAATGTAATGGATGGGGGGGGGTTGAAACTTTTGTGGCAGTGAAAAGAGAAACAGGAATCATATAATTCAGAGACAGTTTCTGTTATCTGTTTATGAAGACACTACAAAGTAATGTAAGTGGAATTTGGAGAATAGCTCTGAATTATGAGTTGCAAATACATGAGGTACAGAATTAACAAGCATCAGAATTAGATACACAGGACAGGTGCAAGCCACTTTAATATAGAACTGCACTGATATAGTGCAGATATGAATAGTATGAAGAATCTGCAAGGGAAATTGCATATAACAGAGAAGTCTAAAAAGAGCATACAATCATACTGTGCATTTGTGGTACTTGCTTTATGAAGCATGTTGACAGAATATAATCCATACCTTTCTGAAGTGGGCAATGTATGTGTCCCTTGCATCAGTGATCACAATACAGCCCAGGTGTGCTGACTCTTATTAGGAAGAGATATAACTTTTATATGTCTAATTCAGCTGTTGTCATTTCTCAGGAGAGCTGTATTCTGGATTTTTCATAGGGGGTATACAAGATGAAATTTGTAAACATATGTTTACACAAATTCAATGAGGAAAGGCAAGCCTTGTACCAAAAGGTTCAACCACATTATTGTTAGTCTATATTTTGGTGTACTAACTGGACTAAACATGTGATCATTTGTTTAATCACACCTTTGAGTAAAAGACAATGTGCTGCAGTGTGCGGATTTTGATAGTGATATTTTTTTTCAAAACATAAAAGTTAGAGGAAATAGAGGAATTAAAACATTTATTAAAGCAAACTACTTCTGTAAGTTAATACTAATTGTTCCTTTTATTAGAGAGGAGTACTGCACACCAGGATAGGTTATATTTTTAGGAAGATATTTATGGTCCATTACTTTTGCTAATTCTGTGCCCAATATTTCTTCGGTCCAAACTTCAGGGTCAGTATCCACTGCATCTGTTCTTTGGCAACAAAATGGAAATTGCAGGGTTGACCTAATTTATGAACACTTTTCTCTGCATGTCAGCATGGTGGCAGAAAATAAGCAAACTAGCAATTTTATCACAGAGGTTTCTTTAGGTGATGCATAATAAACCATTTCTATTATGTATTTATTTCATTTTTAAATATTTATTTATTTTGCTGGGGTAGAGCACTCATCACAATGGACCAATTTCAGGCACAGACTGGGTGACTGAACTCACAGTAAAACCAACTTCCACTTCAACTTCAAGTTTCTTACAATGCTTTCCACCAAAGTACTTTGCAAAAACAAGAACTTGAACAATGCATACACAAAGTGTAAAACATTAAATACAACAGTAACTATGAAGGAGAGCTGTAGAAAAAATAATTGGTAACAACATTAAACAATAACCACACAATGGCAATGTTTCATATCATCAGTTGATAACAATTGTTCAAAGCTGTAATGATTAGAGAGCCATAAATACAGTCACATTCAATCTTCTTCTCCTTTTGGGTGCTCCCATTAGGGGTCACCTCAGAGGAACACAGGTCCACAGAACTAGTGGCAGTAGAGTTTTACACTGTTGAGTTGCCAGCCCAGTGCTCAACCTTCCTCAGAAGACACACACACACACATACACACACACACACACACACACACACACACACACACACACACACACACACACACACACACACACACACACACACACACACACACCTAGAGTCAATTTAGAGTGTTCAATACACTTGCATCATGTCTTTGGAATGTGGGAGGAAACCACAGCACCAAGAGTAAACCCACACAAATACAGAGAGGACATGCAGACTCCACACAGAAAGCACTCCAGCTGAGAATTGAACCGGAGAACCTCTTGCTGTGAGGCGGCAATGCTAACCATACAGTCACCTTTAATAACAACTCAATAATACTGGCACTTTTCACAGCTCTATTCAGTTCCAAAATGGATCCAAATTGGATGAAGTACAACAAAAATCGAGAAACAGTGACAATGCTGGAAATGCTGGAAACTTTGCAAATTTGGCCTCAATTAATGGAGCAGACTAAACACTGCACCAAAACCCTTGTCCAAATCCAAAGAAAATGATAAAAAAGTATCACAGACAGTTCTAAAAAGTCAGGTAATGACCTGATTCATATTGGCAACAACATAACAAAAACAAAGTGAATAGCAGACCAATGCCTCATTGCAAACCTCTTTTCTCATTCTCCATTGAAGTCCAAATCCACAACACCAGGTTGAGATTAATTATCAGTCTCTTGTAACAAAGGCAGAGCCACAAACTGTACACCAGGTGACACCATAGTCCAAATAATTAACAGCCGTGACTCCTTTAAGGAAAAATACAACAGGACAAGAGATGACAAGCCTCCAGACAGATTATCTTCAGAATTTGATAAAAATAACCAATACCATTTTTTTCCGCAGAGCTTAATACTCTGGAAGCCTCTTGCCACTAACTAAGTGAGAGCTGTTACATCACACGCCCATGAAATTAACTCTTCTTCAAATAATACAGATTTGTATATACCATAAAGGAAACAAAACACAGTAATGATACCACAAAATAACAGACTGCACAGATTTATATATAACATAAGGAGAATAAGCATAATAAGAAGAGCTAATATGTGACGAGTAATGAGCAGATATTGCAGATAATATATCGTTAAGTAACACAACTGCTGATTACATAGCAAGTACAACATCTACACGCAGAGAGAGATTAGAGGATTTGAACAGTATCTCCATGTTGTTTACAAGTGAGAATGGAAGCTGTTGTATCTATCATTTTGCACCATGTGATAGGAATGACAAGACAGGTAGAGCTGGTAGACGTGAATCAAATGTTTAAGTTATCTGACCTGCCTGCAAGCACTTGGACTAGGCTTGTTTTTGGAGGTATGATTTCAATTGTGGCTTACACTTAGAATGGGAGGAAAGCAGTGGCAACTGGTGACTTCAAACTGCAGGAGATAGCCGAATGGGTGGGGTCAATGGGAAGGGGTGCGGACAACTAGAAAGGGGAGGAGCTATGCTCAAAACCACAAAAACTAAACTGTAATTAAATATGCTGCCCTGGGTGCCAAACCCTCATTATGAGAGTCCAATCAAGACAAATGAAGTGTGAAAGAATAAAAATATTTCAATGCATTGGCTGCTTGGCAGCTTACTTAATATTTAGATGCAAACAAAAAGGTTGTGAGGCATGAAAAATAAATTACTTTTTAAATACATTACTGGAATGCCAGCCAAAATCAAGTATAAGAAAAACAAGCAGCACTCAACTCAAACCGCTTCTCCTTGCACTGCAGTTCTAATTATAATTTATATTCAGCTTTATTAAAGTACCAAGTAACATGCTGAAAGTAGCAATCTCTGTGATGCCCCTACTTGTAAAAATGTTTCTTATCCAAAAAAGACCTGCTGCCTGACAACTATCTACTTGTTTCATGGGGAAAACATGATCAAAGTAAAAAATGAAAAGCAAACAAGCTCAAGATACATTGCTTAAAGGATTACTGTACAGGTTATGGACCACACATGAATGGCATTCTGTTTAGTTTACGGGTAAAGCCCTCAGAGATCACTGGAAGTCTCCAACAAGTGTAATAAGCTTCATAAAATAATGTAATCCTGTCCTTTATTACAAATACTGTCATATGCATTTCAATACCCAATGCTTATACATTATCTAGTTAAGTATTCTCTGCATGGCAACAACAGAAAGGCTTCAATGTTGGCAATTCTTTAACAGTATGCTTATTAAAGCTTACTTGCATGTTATGATCTCAGACAAGCTTACCTGATGGTCATTAAAGCATTGCTACTTAAAACACAGAGCAACAGGCACTTTCTGAGTAATAAGCATAAATCAACAGTACAAAAATATGACAGAAACCAGACCATTCTGCAAAATCAAGAACAGATGAAAAGCCACTGTAGTACTTGTGTCTACCTTGGATGGGGGATACCCTGCACATTTACACTGCATAACTGCTCCTTGCCTTGCTTGGACACATCCAGAGTCATTACATGGGGGAGTGGGGTGCAACAAGTATGTCACAATTTGAAATGTCTCTGGCTGACTGTGATGGCCCTGACACATTTGTCATACCTCTCACCCTCAGAGCAAAGCCATACATAGAAGTGGGACAAAGGACCAAAAATAAGGACAAATTTTAAATATTTCTCTTATAAACTTAGAAAGATAATAGAATAGTAGGTCTTGCATTGGTATGAATTTTCTGAAGGGTATGAAATCTGAAACTCAAATGTCTGTCATTATTTTCTAACTTCAGTCTTTAATGATTTACCACTAATTTGCCAAAAAAAAACAATTTTATGAAAAATGGACCAGAAATGTGATGCAAAAATATAAAATAGCCACACAATGCAGCTGGGAACCTGTCAAAGAAGGGACACTTTTTTAATAGCAGTACTGCTAACTTGAGCAGCTGACAAAATAAAAGAATCTACATGCATTTCTGAAATAAAAGTAATCTATAACTCTGATTATTACAGTTATTTCTTAATTGTAAACCCTCCATGTTTTCTTCCAAAATAGCTATTTTGCGGAGGGATTATTAGGGGAAGAGCAACATTTTGAGCCAAATTCGGGGACAGTTGAGAGGTTTGGCTATGCCTAATTCTATAAAGCAATTTATTTGCATGTACCTCTCAACCTGTTAATGCAATAAATCTGGACAAGGCCAAATATATTGGGGGAACATATACACAGTACTAAAAATTGCTCTTGTATAAACTGAGACAGTTGATAGAATAACAGGTCTTACTTTAACATGCATTTTTCTGAAGGTTATGAAGTCTGAAACTCATTGTGTCATTATTTACTGACTTAATTCCTAAATGATTTTCCAGAGAACCACAAATATTATGAGGAACAAACCAAAAATAAGAAGCAAAAATCTATTAATTCTGTGAAAATCTGGACAGTTGGGAGGTATAGTTCACCTGGGGCTTTCTTTGAGTTTGCCGCCCTTCCCCCTCACAAAATCATGGTCGAATGGAGCCCTCCCCCCTGCAGCCATTCCAATGATCCATTACTTGGCTATTTCACTCCATTCACCATAAACACTAATGTGCATACTGCTTTACTTCTATAATGATTTGGATTTCATTTGAAAGTTTTATTTTGCATTTTATAGCACAAACACTAAGACATCTGCTAAGCAAAGCAACACAGTCTCACAATAAAAACAGGCTTAGCATTAAAAACTTCTCTGCCCTTGAAACTCACATTCAATGAAACAGCATTGAAACCCACATTCAAAGAAAATACATTTTGCCAGTGGCAGATAAAGATTAACTTTGGGTTGTTTTCAAATCATAGGCCCCTTGCACATGAAACATACATGTGCTCTTTGATACACCTTCCTGATTCTACTAAATTATATTCCTTGTACAATACAGTACAGTTGTTAGATGGCATTTTAAATGTATTGTTTTGAACATTTTTCTAGTAAACAATGAAACAAAATGCATGCACCAATGACAAAACTACCCAATTCAGAACATTTCCATCATAAAAGTCTACTCAACCTTCTACAGTCCACCAGTATCAGTAAATATGCACAATCTCTAAAGTAGTAAAAGTCATCTAAATAATTCCACATTAAAGAAATCTGTAACAATGAAGAGGTTGCTGCTAGCAGACAACTTTATATGTCACTGTTTATTCATCTACAAATAAAGTGCCTGTTGGCCTTGAGGAATAAATTGTCTATGTTGCATGCATTAAAAAAAATAAGCTAGTAATATCGCAATAGGGACTGTATGGCAAAATGATAACAGGTTCAGGTTCATAGTTACTACTCTAGGTATCTTTGCCAAAAAGGACTGCAGCATCCACTCACTTTACAACACAGTACAGTATCAGCAATGCATCTATCTACTGTGGGAGTAGAACCCACAGCCTTCTGCATCAAAAGCAAGTATACTACCTGATGTGCTATTAATGCAAGCAGACTCAGAATAAGCAGCATTAAAGTTTTGTTCCCCTACAGCTCTCAGCTCCTTGTAAAATCTACTCGACACGCGGTTGTATCTCTGAACTTTGCAGCACAAGAAATCTGGAAAAAGCCGAAATTTATTGGGGGAGGGGGCAAAAGCCCAAAAACCAGGGACACATTTTAAACATTGCTTGTATAGTGTTGGAAAGTTGCTAGAATAAAATGCTGTGTTACCACCATACATTTCACTGCCATGTCTTTAACCCAGGGGACCCTGTGCAAAACAGTCAGAGAAACATACCCACTATGGCAAATCAGCTGTTTTGTAAAAGAAAGGAAGACAAACTTAAATGGCTACCATTTAGTGAATTCAGTTCTAAGCATAGCTGTCAACCTCTTGGCACAAAACACCTGAACAAAGCCAATAACGGGGAGAATACAGCCCCCAAACATATTCAGTGAATTCAGTTCTCACTATAGCTCTCAACCTCTTAGCAAAAAACATGTGGACAAAGCCAGTAATGGGGGGGATACAGCCCCCAAACATTCAATGAATACAGTTCTCACCATAGATAACTCTCAACCTTAGCACAAAATACCTGGACAAAACCAATAATGGGGGAATACAGTCCCAAAAATAGGGACAAATTTCAAATATCCATGTTATAAACTTAGACAACTGCTAGAACAATTTTGTGCTACCATGTACTTTCTGAAGAATATGAAGTCTGAAATTCAAATGCCTGTTATTTTTTTAAACATTTAACCAGGAAACTAGCCTGACTTGGAACAAAAGACAATTTTCAGCAGAGCAAAGAGAAATGCCAGACACATCTTTGCAAGATGGGAGAACATGCAGACACCACACAGAAGGCACCCCAGCCAAGAATCAAACCGGAGAACCTGTAGCTGTTAGGTAGCAATGCTACCAGTGCATCATTACACTACAGACTTTGCAAGGAAAAATGTAGATACAGAAACCACAGATTTTATGAGGAACAGAACAAATATGAGGCAGAAATCTGCACATTTATTTAGAAATGGTGCTGGATAGGGAATTCAGGTCCTTGCCACCTGCATTCAAGGTACAGGGTTCAAGCCTGAGTATCTCTATCCACCACTATTTGCTCTCTCTAGCCACCTGTATATAGTAACTGGGGCATTTCACACACACACACACACACACACACACACACACACACACACACACACACACACACACACACACACACCCTTCACTTACCTGCTGTATGTCCCTGAAGCAGTAATCCATGGACGAAGTGACACACACACCCTTCACTTACCTGCTGTATGTCCCTGAAGCAGTAATCCATGAATGAAGCAATCCAGCCAGTGACCAAAACTGCCTGTGAAATGGAGCAATCCAGCCAGTGACCAAAACACCTACCTCCTGAATGAAGCTAAGCCTGTGCAATGAATGTCCTGTGAGAGCAGCTCACCTCTCTCACTCCTCATTGGGTCTGCCTGCAGCTGAAGCAGTCTGGACCTCCTCTTCTGTGCGGTCGTCACCGCACTGATTCCTGGGTGTATTTGCAGCAATGATTGCTGGGTACCTGTCTGTCTCTATCCAGACTGCTGATAAAGGCAGTCTGAGGTCTTCAAATGCATCTGCGCAGAGCAGTCAGGACTCGTGCTTTTTTTTTTTCTGTTTTTGTTTTTTAGTTTTAAAGATTTTTTTTGTGTTTTCTAGGTGGGATGGCTGCAGTCCGGCAGTCCAATAGCACGAGCCGCCCCTGGAGGAAAGTCTTTTATATGGGGAGCTATGGATTCCTAAAGCTTAGTGACCAGAATTAAAAATGCATGATTGGTGTATTGTAGCTTAGTTCTTGGGGGGTATAGAGTGATGGAGGCCTGAAAAAAATTGTCTTAGGTTGTAGGAGGAGGAGGAGGATTTAGAGATGGGTTTTGCTGCCATAGGGAGTATGTTTCAAGATGGAGATGCTTGAGCAGAACAAAACCTAGTAATAGGCCGGCTTGATGCTTTATATGCCACCATTATACTTTATTCAGAGTGACAAAGTAGTATTGTTGTGGGAAACAGTAATAAAATGACATATTTTATTGATAACTGTATGAACTGTTGTCAAGTTTTGGTGGTAGATAACTGTTATTATGGGAAGTCCATGCTCAGGTTGGCTTAAAGGACTGTTTTACCTTTACATGTTCAAGCTGATTTGGACAGGGAAGAGAACATTTTCTTGGCTCAGAAAAGTAAGGAGTTAATTTTCTTTGTAGTTTTATGTATGTGGTCTTGGAAGTTAAGTGTTAGGTCCAGCCACATATCAAGATATTTGAATGTAGAAGAAGTTTCAAGTGGGCTCTCATCTTCAACATTCAGTGTTGTATACTGTTTTTGCATTGAGAAAATTTATGGTCTTTTAGCCAGTTGTCAAATGTGCATATGTCATGCAGAAGTTGGTTTTGGATTACTGTATGTAAAGGGTTGGATCTGTAAATAACCTTGTAATCAACATATAAAATATGAGGCAGGAGAGGAAGGTTATGGGCCAGTTTGTTTATGAAGACCAGGAAGAGCAGGGAAGCAAATATGAACACTTGAGAGACCCTTTAAATAGAAAGATTTGACTGGAGGGCAAAGAGCCTATATTGACTGTGAACTGGGAGGAGTCAGGGCTGATACCTAAGTCAGTCAAGCTGTGGAGAAAAAGGGAGTGAATTCCAAGTTAAAAGCCTTTCTGAGGTTGACAAAGAGGGACCCAGTAACTCTGCCTTTGTCCATATTTAGTAGGGCAGATCAGAGAATGTTTAGATTCCAGTCATGGATGTAAACAGCAGTTTCTGGGTTTGATTACCTTGACAGAGGCCTGATTATGGCTAATGTCTAGATGTGAGGTATGATGCTATTAGCAAAGCAAAGATTATAGCTATAGAAATTGGTGTTGCGCGGAAGTCTTTTCAGAAGCAAATGAACAATGGATTTAGGTTATATAAACTTATGAGAGCATTTAGAGAATTTTGTTTAGAAGAGGTTTAAGGTGTTTCTTTCTAATTAGTTTGAAGCAGAATGGGGATGAACAGAGGGGAGACTGCTATGGGGGAGTAGGGCGCATGTAGATGTATGCAGATCTGATTAGAGACAGATCGAACTTTGCTATAAACAAGATAAACTTGAACCGGAAAGGTTGGAATTGAGAATTAACAATTAAAAAATATAGAAGAAACCACAAAAAGCCAGCAAAATCTTTTATTAAAATAAATCTCTAGCTCCTCAGTTATCACCAAGCCTTCAAGGAGTAAATAACAATACAAACTCATCCCTTTATATAACAACAGTCATTCCATATAACAAGATAACTGCACCCAATTAATCAATTATATAATTAAATAAAATGTCAAGTCATATATTTCTAGCAGCATTCTGTATTAAGCCCTCTAGGGGCCAGAGTAGAATATTTTAAATTATACAATAAGCCCACATTAATATTCCAAAATGTGCATGCTGATTGGCCAGCGTGCCCATTGTAAATCCCACAATATACCAATGGAAAAAGGTCTGGTCACCCGGACTTTTTTCCATTGGTATAAAGTGTTCAAAAACATTTTTTGTTAACAAATAAAAAAAAAAAAGAAAAAAACAGAGCAATGGAGACTTTCTTTTTTCTGTTGCTTCCGTTTCAAAGTATGCATGCTCAGTACATCAAAACAGGGAAGCAGTATACCACAACCAGCGGAAGAAAAGTAATGTGCCGTTATACAAAGATATTATTTAAGAAAAGTATTTATTTTCTTAAATAATGTCATTGTATAATAGCAATAACTGACTTTGTGGTTGTGGTATATTGAAATTTACCCACAGATGGCTTTATTTAATCACTTGGGCTTCACCCTTGTGATTAAACCACACCAACCATGGGTAAATCTTCAATATACCATACCATGTCGTCAGTTATTGCTTAAATAAACAATGCTTCTTTTTGTAACAATTTTTTTGTTGGTTTACAACCTACATCACACTGCACTTTTTCTAATATAGTGGCCCAAAGACCCCTTGGGTTACAGTTATGAAAACTTTTAAAATGTAAAGCTAAAGATCTTTCAAGAATTCCAGATTTTATATCTCTCAAGTGCTCTTGTAATCTCAACTTGAAAGCCCTTTTTGTTTGTCCAATGATAAAAAAGATTACATTCACACTTAATAACATAAATAACACCTTCAGTCAAACAACTATATTCACCTCTAACTGTAAAGAATGCATCATTAATCTTAAAAAAAAACTATATAACTGCAACAAATACAAGTATTGCATGGAAAAGTGTCTCTGTTCCTAACACTATTCACCATTATATCTGTAGGTCTCTGAAATTTACTGTGGACACCATATCCTTAATATTCCTTCCCCTTTTATATGAAAATATGGGCTTTTTATGTGTCACCTCCTGTAAATCTCTATACTTACTTAGAAAATCCCAATAATGTAGTAACATCTTTTTTATTTGGCGACTCATAACATTATAAGTTGTCACAATAAAAAAATCTATACATTTTTTCTTGATTCCTATAAAGGTTCCCCCTATTATGGTAAATATTTTTGTTATATTCACTAGCTCTCTGCAAAACCATTATTAACAAAATGTTCATCATAGCCCCTACTTAGAAACATATTAGAAGTTTTACATAATTATTTTCTATCTTCAGAGTCACTACATAGGCGACAAATATGTAAGAATTCACCATATGGTAGTGATTCTATAATATGTGTAGGATGGCAGCTAGTACCCAACAAAAACTGGTTTATTTCATTACATTTCCAGTGTATATTAGTCCTAACAGGCCCATCCTGTTGTCCATCAATAACCATATCCAAAAATGTAACTTTTGCACCATATTGTATACCATCAAACTGTATCTGAAATCTATTCTGATTCAGCTGATCTATAAATTCTGGAACTTGTTCTCTACCTCCCTCACAAAGAAAGATAAGATCATCAATGAATCTATAGTATTTCAGAATAAACTTCCCAAAAAATTGGCTCTTTTATATATATATATATATATATATATATATATATATATATATATATATATATATATATATATATATATATATATATCATATAGGTTGGTAGGCTATCCGGCCTAGGCTAGGGCCTATAGCCTAACCAACAAACAATTCCTATTTTTTTTTCCCACAGTATTTACTTCCATCAAACAGACTCAAACAGCCCCATAAACACGTTTGCATACATTGAGGTAAAAGGCGAGCCCATAACAGTTCCCTTAACAGTGCCTTGTAACTGATGATATAACATATCTTTAAACATAAAATAATTGTTAACTAAACTAAAATAAACCAATTCCATCACATATTGGGACAAAGGAGTATCACCCAAATGATATCTAGGGGCCTTCAAACCAAATTCATGTTTTATATTGGTGTACAAGCTTTTAACATCAGTTGTGACCAAATGCATCATAGAATTCCAACGTATATATGCAATTTGATTTAGAAAATCAAAAGAATCTTTAATATATGAAGGCAGTTGTATAGCTGCCTTCTACAAAAACCTATGTAAAAAACAAACCAACATTATGTAAAAAATAATTAGAGGTGGAAATAATAATTATGGATCTTGGGTAGGCAGTAACAATATGCCATACCTGATTCTGTACTCAAGAGTGTGTTCTTCACATCAAAATCAGACCAATATCCTAACCTCAATCCTTTATTTACGTATTGGATGGAAATATCTATGTTTAGCTTCAAAATTACTTATTCAAGTCCACAATTTCATATACTTGCACATCATCCAATGAACTATGACACATCTGTAAATATTGCAAATAGTGCATAACTACAGTTCTATTACCCTTATCAGAAGGTTTGATAGGTAGCTCTCGTTGCCTACTAAAATTGACTAAAGCTGACCACTCATAGGTGCTAGAGATTTATTTTAATAATAGATTTTGCTGTCTTTTCATGGTTTCTTCTCTCCTTATCAACAGTTCACGTGGTTTTGCTGCAATTAAAAAATATAGGTCTGGTCTGGTTGATATAACATGGAATGTTGCCATCAACATGATCCATTTATATTTGTGAAACTTGAGTCGAAAAGATTGGATAATGTCAAGTGTTTCTGGGCAAAAAGTATCAGATAAAATGAGGGCTTCTCAGAACTTTGGAAGAAGAAAATCCAGAAGAAAAAATCCTTCTTTCTTATTCTGAAAAGTAATATAATGGTAAGTGCATACATGTCTTTTCCTTTGTTTTGGAAGAAATAGATCAAGCATCGTATTCTACAGAAAAAATGAGGAGAGATGCATCAGTAGGGTTTATCAAATTACATCTCAATGTGGATACTTCTTTTGGTAAACTACTATGTCTAAGGCAGTAGCTTCCAAAAGTAATTTAGGTTTCTATTAGGAGAGTTGGTAAATGAAGGAGTCACCAAAGTGGCTGTGACAGAGGTGGAGTTCTGCATTCAAAAATTGCAAGGTTAGAAAATGGCCCATAATCCTTAACTCTGGTCCAAAGCACAGTTCAGATTTATACAAGATAATTATGCAGGCTTGGTATTTTGTGTCTGGGTAGAATTCCCTGCCTGAGCAGTTTGGGACCCTGCAAGCGGCTAATTAATGAGCAATCCAAGTACCACAGTGACTCAGAGAGCTGCTTTAGTGGAAGATTTCAAAACAGACTTTGACCCAAGAATGCATTTTCTTCTCTGAAAGATTTATTATAATTTCCTAAGAATAAACCAATTCCTAAGTCAAAGTATGATTAAAGTTCATGAAATTAGTATTGTTTCAATCTTTGATGTCAGCCAAAAGTGCTCTTCGCAGCAATCACAATGTGCCCAGTAATGACTCCTTCTGCAATTCATATGGGGTTACCTAGATTGGTAACATGTCTAAATACGATTGTAGATTCTTTTTTTATAAGAACCGTTGCTACTACTACTACTATTGCAGCTGTCTGGGTATCTTTCTTCCACATTGCTCTCATTTCTGCCTGCAGATCCAGCTATTTTATGACTTTGTGTCTCTCTGTACACCAGACACTGTAGTCACTGGGTGTGGCAATTTCAGTGATCAATGCTACTTTTGTTTTCTTTTCTTGGACTACTATATCTAGTTTTCTAGCAACTATCTTTTGAACTGTTGGTAATGGGTGATCCCATGTGATATAAACTTCATTGTTTTCTATGATGCTTTGTGGGCCATGTTTCCAGTGTTTTTCAGGCACTTCAGTACCATAATGTTTCTACAATCCCCAGTGCAACAGTCTTGCCACATTATTATCCCTTTCAGTATACAGTCCTTCTGCCATTAGCATGTCGCAGCTATCAACAAGATGTGCGACTGTTTCCAATTTGGTTTTACAAAACCTACATTTGTCTGTTTCTCCCTCGTGTTCAATGAACTTTGTAAAGCAGCGTTTATGTAGCCCACGATCTTGGGCTGCCAATATTAACCTTTCATCTCTTCATTTTAATTTGCCTCTCCTTAACCATTCCTGCATTCATTCCTGATTAACAGGAGGTTCTTCCAGAAGTTTTATATACTTGCAACTATATTTATGTTTTTTTCCACATTTCTTGCCTTCTCATCTGGTCCTTCACCTTATATTCTTTCTTTTGTTTTTTGAAACATTCTGTTGATGCCTGGTTTTTATCCACTTCTGGTTTGATTTCCATTCCTGCTTGATGTCGATATGCTTCTGCTAAATTAAGCAGAGATGTCATCTTAGATCTATTTTCCTCATGTTTCAAAACTTTCACTACATTTGGATCTTGTGAGGTCAGTAGATATGTGTGGACTCTGATGATTGCAGATCTATACATGTAATCAATTTCAAGAAGGCCCATCCTGCTTTCAGAATGGGGAATATGTAATCTTGGTATACACTGATTTTTATAAATCTTTTGGTGAGCATGAAGCATCCTTTTTGTTTTAATATCTAATCTATTCTACACATTTTGGGGCCAGTCAGTCAGTCCAAAACTGTAAGTCAGGACAGGAAGAGCAAATTGGTTTATAGCTTAGATTTTATTTCTGGATGTCAATGCTGTTTTCAAGTCTTCTAAAATATTCCTTACTGAGTCTTATTCACATTTGTTAGTGTTTTATTGCTGATCCTTCATCAATTTCCAAATATTTATACACTCCCTGTTGCTCAAGTTCTTTTATATCACATTCTTGTCCCAAACTGATGTTTTCCTGGTGCTGCAGTTTTCCTGCTTTAAAGGTTGCTTTTGCATATTTATCAAGACCAAATGACATTCTAATATCATCTGAAAAAGTTTTGACAACCTGCAACTGTGCTTTCAGTTCCTCATACAAATACAGTACTATATCCTATACAAATTTCTATATCTAATATCTCCAAATCTTTTGGGTTTCAAATACCATTACGGGAATGGACCCATTCCTAAGTCAAAGTATGATTAAAGTTCATGAAATTAGTATTGCTTCAATCTTTGATGTCAGCCAAAAGTGCTCTTCAAAGTACCCGCAATGTGCCCAGTAATGACTTCTTCTGCAATTCATGTGGGTTTACATGGATAGGTAACATATCTAAATATGATTGTGAATTCTTTTTTATAAGACCCGTTGCTCCTACTAAAATTGGAACTGTCTGGGTATCTTTCTTCCACATTGCTCTAGTTTCTGCCTGCAGATCCTGGTATTTTATGACTTTGTGTCTCTCTGTACACAAGACACTATAGTCAATGGGGGTGGTGATTTCAATGATAAATGTTACTTTTGTCTTCTTTTCTTGGACCACTATATCCAGTTTTCTAGCAAATATCTTTTGAACTGTTGGTAATGGGTGATGCCATGTGATAAAAACTTCATCATTTTCTATGATGCTTTGTGGCTCATGTTTCCAGTGGTTTTCAGCCACTTTGATAGCATAATTTTTGAACTATCCCCAGTGCAACAGTCTTGCTACATCATTATGCCTTTCTATATACAGTCCTTCTTCCATTAGTGTGTCACAATCAGCAACAAGATGTGTGACTGTTTCCAATTCAGTTTTACAAAACCTACATTTGTCTGTTTCTCCTACATGTTTAATGGACTTTGTAAACCAGTGTGTATGTAGCCCACTATCTTGGGCTGCAAATATTAACCTTTCATTTCTTGGTTTGAATTCGCCTATCCTTAACCATTCCTGTGTTTGTTCTTGATCAACATGAGTCTCTTCCAAAAGTTTTCTATACTTGCAACTATATTTATGTTTTTTCCACATTTCTTGCCTTTTCTTCTGGTCCTTCACCTTAAATTCTTTCTTTTGTTTTTTGGCACATTCAGTTGCTGCCTGGTTTTTATCTACTCCTGGTTTAATTTCCATACCTGCTTGACGTCGATATGCTTCTGCTAAATTAAGCAGAGAAGTCATCCTAGATTTATTCTCCTCATGTTTCAAAACTTTCACTACATTTGGATCTTGTGAGGTCAGTAGATATGCATAGAGTCCCATGATTGCAGATCTGTACATGTAATCAATTTCAAGGAGACCCATCCCTCCTTCGGAACAGGGAATATATAATCTTGGTATACATTGATTTTTTATAAATCATTTGATGAGCATGAAGCATCCTTCTTGTTTTAATATCTAATCCACCCAACACTTTTTGGGGCCAGTCAATTACTCCAAAACTGTGTGTTAGGACAGGAAGAGCAGATTAGTTTATAGCTTAGATCTTGTTCTTAGATGTTAATGCTGTTCTCAGGATTAATTTAAGTCTTTTAAAGTATTCCTTACTGAGGTTTTTCATATTTGTTCATGTTTTATTGCTGATCCTTCATCGATTCCCAAGTATTTATACACTTCCACTTGCTCAAGTTCTTTTATATCATATTCTTGTCCCAAACTGATGTTTTCCTGGTGCTGCAGTTTTCCTGCTTTAAAGGTTGCTTTTGCACATTTATCAAGACAAAATGACATTCTAATATCATATGAAAAAGTTTTGACAACCTGCAGCTGTGCTTTCAGTTCCTCATCTGATGAGCTATACAGTTTTATATCATTGACAAAGAGAAGATGAGAAGTCATTAGACTTGTTGTTTTCTAGGAGCCAAATGGTTCCCATGGCCTAAGCTGTTAAGTAAACAACTTAATGGATTAATGGCAAGGCATAATAGCAATGGTGACAGAGAGTCACCCTGGAATATTTCCCTTTGAATTTTTATCCCTGGGATAATAATCTGTCTGTTATTATGGCTTAATTGCAAAGTGATCTGCCACTGTTTCATGGTTACTGTAATGTAATCAATCAGTGTAGGGTGTATCTTATACATTATTAAGCACTCTTTTATCCATGAATGCGGGATACTATCAAATGCTTTTTTGTAGTCAATCCATTCCATACTTAGATTCTTCACCTTTTTACAGTTCTCCACTATAACTTTATTTAAAAACAATTGATCCTTTGTTCCATATGACTTTCTTTTATTGCCCTTTTATTCTATTGCCATAATTGAGTTTTCTTCTAAATGACTATAAACTCTGTGGGCGTCAATTCCTGTGTGTATAGTTTATACAGCATTGAAAGGCAAGTTATTGGATTATAATTTTTAGGGTAGTTTGCAGGTTCACTCTTAAGTGAGAGCATTGTTTTGCCTGTTGTTAGCCAATGTGGTGTCTGTTCAGGGTGCGCATATAAATAGTTCTTACTCATGGCTAAATCCTTGTGCAAAGATGTTAATACTTTTAACCAAAAGTTAGGTACTGCATCTGGGCCTGGGGTTTTCCAGTTAGAGGCTTTTTTCAACTTTGTTTCAATCTCTCTGGCTGTTACTTCATCCCATTTCATATCCTGTACCTTTAAACCTCTTATTCTTTCTTTTACTTCTTCTATCCATTTAGCATCTTTGTTATGTTCCACAGAATCTTCATAGATACTTCTCCAAAATGTATCTACTTCCTCTTTTTTGGTGGTCTTTTAATTCCTTTTACCTTATTTCCCAATTCTCTATAAAACTTTTTTGGGTTATCAATAAATTGCTTATTTTGTGCTTTTCCCTTATATTTATCTGTGTATCTTCTAAGTTTTTCCACCTGTGCTGAAATTTTTAGTTTGTTATTTGCGATAGTGCATGATAGATCCTGGTCTGCTCTAATACTGTGCATTGCTTTAATCACATCTATCTTTCTTAGTATTTTTGCTGATCTATTCCCTCTTCTATAATCTTCTAACAGTGACACTTCTTGTCTTAATTGCTTTATAGTTTTCTCTATTTGATACTTCCATGATGGTATTCGATTTCTCCCCTTCCTTTCCCTCACTACCCTGTGTTCTTGTGGTAAAACTTTATCAGTTATTAATTTAGCAGCACAGTAATATATCCTGTTTACTTCTTTTATATCACATGGATCTCTATGGACAGTCCTAATTACTGCATTCATTTGTTTTATCAGACTTCTTACTTTTGAGGTTTTATTGACCTTCTGCAGTCTATTTCTCTCATTGATCTTAATATATCTATCCATGTCCATTAAATCAAGCAACTCTTCTCTTAGCTCATTTTCTTCCAAACTGAGGGCACATCCCTTGTTTTCCATTTCCTGTGGGCATTCTATAGAAAGTTCTATAGCATCTTCCTGTGGCACATTCTCTTCAATTTCATCCTGTGTCATCTGTTGCTCTGTCATAGGGGAACTCACTGTCCTATCACTCCTCAACATTGACTGCACCAGAGTTTCCACAGTTTCCTGTTCCTTTCCTTGCTGTCTAGCTTCAAGTGAATGTTTATACTGGTTTCCTGTGGAAGCCTGAAAAATATCTTGATATGGCACCTGACCAATTGCTTCCTGTTCCATTGGTTTCCTTTAATTTGGATATCCATTGCTCTATCATGTAGTGGTGATGTCTGCATTTGATTTTCTACACTGAATCCTTCTCTTTGCAGCTGCTCCATAATCTCAATTTCTATTTCTTTGACTTCTCCATTACTAATCTCTTTTTCTACTTTTCTGCTTAGTCTTCTTATTTTTTGTTTTGTAAAGTTTTCCATCTCTGGATTCCTTTGCCTGTCTTTCTCTTCAAATATCTTTGGTGCTACTCTTTTTGTATTGGTTAGTTTTGCTTTCTCCTTTGCATAAATATGGCACCATATTAAATCTCTTTTCCTTTACCATGTCTATATTTCTTCTTCACATGTCTCCTGATCTTCTTGCCTTTCCTTATTCTGGGGAGTCACTCTATCATGTTGTGATGTAGTCTGTGTTAGAACTTCTATATTACATCCTTCACTTCGCATGCACTCCATATCTTCAACTTCTATTTCTTTAACTTCTGGTTTACTAATCTTTTTTTCCATATTATATCTTTGTGATATTATTTTTTTATTGTGAAATTTTCCATATCTGGATGCCTTTGCCTGCATTTCTCTTCAAATATCTTTGAGACTGCCTTCTCTATATTAGTCAACTTGGCTTTCTCCTTTGCATAAATATTGCACCATATCAAATCCCTCTTTCTTTCCCATGTCCATATTTCTTTTTTATATTTTTCAAATATCTCTAGGTTTTGTCGTTTATATTTTTGGACTGCCTCAGATGCTTCTATTTCCAAACAGATCAAAGTTTATTGTTCTATATACTGTTTTTCAAAAATCTGTTGTATTAATGAACGTACATTTTTATTTGAAGTTTCTAACAGTTTTTCCTGCAGAAGTATTTTTCTTTCCTCTAGTTTCTCTTAATTGTTTTGTATATCTTGTGTCTGGAAATTCTGGGCTTTTTACTTAACAGTAACAATGCATAAGTTCTTTCTTATCCTCAATAGTCCACTCTATCGTCTTTATGGCTCTTCTTTGGCCAATCAATTTTTGTGATTTTTGTGGACTGCTACCTCCTTCTACAACAGGGGGTCCATCCTTCCACTGGGCCTGGCCCCATTGTAGGAATGTCTCTGTATTTTGAGGATTCTACACTGTCATTTTTCCAGTCCTGGCACCAATGCACCTACCAGGAATGGGCACTTTTTTATCCTGGGTCTTGTGCACTCAGCTATCTTTTTTTGTTTTCCACTTACTTCTGTCCTTGATATATGCTATATAAATGCAGTCTATATATCAGTGTAGCCTTGGTGAGATTTTATGAAAAACACGGTCCACCTCATAAAGGTACTCACCAAGACTTGAGGATGAATTCAATTTCAGCACTACTACTCTCCTTTGCTAGCTGACTTTTCATCTCTCCATTAGAATTCCTAGAGCAAATTCTGTATTTTTTAATTTCTCCAAGTCTTTTCAGTTTCTAATACCATGACAGGAATGGACCTCATTCCTAAGTCAAAGTACAATTAAAGTTCATGAAATTAGTATTGTTTCAACCTTTGATGTCAACCAAAAGTGCTCTTCGGAGCACCCGCATTGTGCCCGGTAATAACTCCTTCTGCAATTCGTATGGAGTTACATGGATTGGTAACATATCTAATTATGATTGTAAATTATTTTTTATAAGACCCGTTGGTCCTACTACTATTGGAACTGTTTGGGTATGTTTCTTCCACATTGCTCTCATTTCTGAATGCAGATCCTGGTATTTTATGACTTTACATCTCTCTGTCCACAAGACACTATAGTCACTGGGTGTGGGGATTTCAATGATCAATGCTACTTTTGTCTTCTTTTCTTGGACCACTATATCTAGTTTTCTAGCATCTATCTTTTGAACTGCTGATAATGGGTGATCCCATGTGATATAAACTTCATCATTATCTATGATGCTTTGTGGCTCATGTTTCCAGTGTTTTTCAGCCACTTCGATACCATAATGTTTGCACAATCCCCAATTCAACAGTCTTGCCACTATGTCTTTCAGTATACAGTCCTTTTGCCATTAGTGTGGTGCAACCAGCGACAAGATGTGTGACTGTTTCCAATTTGGTTTTACAAAACCTACATTTGTCTGTTTTTCCCACATGTTCAATGGATTTTGTAAACCAGCGTGTATGTAGCCCACTATCTTGGGCTGCCAATATTAACCTTTCGTCTCTTCTTTTGAATTTGCCTCTCCTTGACCATTCCTGCATTCATTCCTGATCAATAGGAGGTTCTTCCAGAAGATTTCTATACTTGCAACTATATTTATGTTTTTTCTACATTTCCTGCCTTCTCATCTGGTCTTTCACCTTATATTCTTTATTTTGTCTTTTGGCACATTCAGTTGCTACCTGGTTTTTATCTACTTCTGGTTTGATTTCCATTCCTGCTTGATGTCAATATGTTTCTGCTAAATTAATCAGAGAAGTAATCTTAGATTTATTCTCCTCATGTTTCAAAACTTTCACTACATTTGGATCTTGTGAGACCAGTAGATATGTGTGGAGAACCACGATTGCAGATCTGTACATGTAATCAATTTCAAGAAGGCCCATCCCGCCTTCGGAATGGGGAATATATAATCTTGGTATTCACTGATTTTTATAAATCATTTGGTGAGCATGAAGCATCCTTCTTGTTTTAATATCTAATCTATCCAACACTTTTGGGGCCAGTCAATCACTCCAAAACTGTACGTTAGGACAGGAAGAGCAAATTGATTTATAGCTTGGACCTTGTTCCTAGATCTTAGGATTAATTTAAGTCTTCTAAAGTATTCCTTACTGAATTTTATTGACATTTGTTTATGTTTTATTGCAGATCCTTCATCAATTCCCAAGTATTTATACACTCCCTCTTTCTCAAGTTCTTTTATATCACATTCTTGTCCCAAACCAATGTTTTCCTGGTGTTGCAGTTTTCCTTTTTTAAAGGTTGCTTTTGCACATTTATCAAGACCAAATGACATTCTAATACCATCTGAAAAAGTTTTGACAACCTGCAGCTGTGCTTTCAGTTCCTCATCTGTACTATACAATATTGTACTGTGGAAACACCTAGATGGCCCTTCAGATATAGTTATAGCTGAAATAGAATGGAACATGTAATGTTCTAGGTAGATAGCTAATTTATTTATTAAAATGTATAATTGTAAGGGATAGTACAGAATCTATACAATTATCCAAAATGATAGGTGATACTGGTGAAAACATACTAGGTTAATGAACTAACTTCATAAGTTGCTTATGAATATTTTAATAACCATCCCCTAATACACTGCCTAATATGCTGCACAATAATGTCAATTGCTTTGTCATTGATTTGATGAACTGCATCTGTAAGTTAATTTTGAATATTTTAATATACCCTGTACTGTTATAGGGAGGACACTGAAAGGGTTCTTTTGTGGCAGAAAATTGAATATTGTGAAGTGTGATAAAGTCTGTAATGTCCCAGTAAGAGATATGAAAATTCAAGAAGACAATGCAAATTTTGTAACTCAGCTGAAGCAAGCACACAGAGCACCAACACAATAGATGGCAAAAATAATGAGTGTTTTGGAGTCTCAGGCAAACCAAGTTGATAAGTTATGAAATCGTAAATAGCACAAGTAACAAAAAACTGAGGGTAATACTACTCAATGCCTGAAGTCTAAACCTCAAAATGTATGCACTCAAGGCACTCATCAGTATGGAGAAAATTGATATATGTGCAGTAACAGAAACCTGGTTTAAGGCTCCAGAGAGCACCCCAGCACTACCAGGCTACAACTCATACCATACATTTTGGCCACAGAACCCAAACCAAAATACAAAAGGCAGGGGAGTATCCACATTCATCAAGGATACCCACACCTCCAGGTTAGTGGCACAGCATGATGCTTCAGAGATCATCCACGTGCAACTAACAATGGGCAAAACTGCAATTCAAATTGAAGCTTGCTACAGATCACCCATGTCCCAGGACTCCCATTCAATGTTTCTGGAAACACTGGGAAACATAAAGGTCCTAGCAAACACCCTAATATTGGGTGATTTCAATTACCCAAACATTAACTGGGAGAACTACTCAAGTACTAACTCCCTTGCCCAACATTTCCTAGAATTTATAAACTCAAATGCCATGGTTCAACTGTCAACACTCCCACCAGAGATGAAGACATATTGGACCTGTTTATCACCAACATAGGTGACCGATGTTCCACATCAGAGGTCATCCCTCACTGGTTAGATCTGACCATAAACAAATCATTTTAGATAGCCACATTCCGCCCACACCCCCGGACAAGAAAATCATTGTGAAAAACTTTTCAAAAGCAAACTTCACGTTACTTAAGACCGAGGTGGAAAGTTTCAAAGCCCCCATGCTGAAGGATAATGCTGCCCAAGCTGTAAAATCCTTTACTAATGCATTCTATGGGCACCTACAAGAATGCATGGATCGTGCCATCCCAAGCAAATCCAAGACTCACTCCTCCAAGAAAAGGAAACCAGTCTGGTTGACTCCTGCCATAAACAAGCTATACAATAGAAGGAGGAAACCAGTACAGAAAAGAGTAAAATCCCAAGAAGGGAAGACATCCCTGATCAGTATAAGCAAGAAACTACGAACCCTCATAAAATCATCCAAGGCGAGCTTTGAAAGAAAAATGGCAAAGGACTCCAAAGATAACAACAAGGCATTCTTTAGCTATGTCAAGAATCTAAGTGGCAATGCTCAGATCTGCTTGGGGTTAGTGCAGAATGGCATAAAATACATCGAACTGACCGATATCGCCAACAGCCTGGCAGACAGGTTCAGTGCAAATCTCACCCTCTCTCACTCCCAAAAAGGCCCATAACCATACCAGAAAAATGTAGAGCCCCTGAAATCACAGACACTCAGGTTAAAACAGCCCTCTCCGAAGCCAAAAACGCAGCATCAATGGGACCGGACGGTGTCCCAGGGTGCATCCTACATGAGATCAAAGATGAACTAAGCCCCCACCTAAACACACTGTTCAAACTGAGCCTCTCCACAGACTATGTGCCCATAGAGTGGCGCACAGCAACGGTTATTCCACTCCACAAAGGTGAAGCCACAACAGACCCCGGGAACTATTTCCCTATAAGCCTGACTAGCTTGGTCTGCAAGGCTATGGAGCACATCATCATGGAACTCATTAACTGAGACATTGGGAACCTCCAAACACTGGACCCTACCCAGTTCGGCTTTGTTAAGGGCAGATCATGCCTCCTAAACCTGGTGGACTTCTTTGAGACAGTAACCAAGGTTATAGATGAGGGAAAGGTGGTACACACAGCCTACCTAGACCTCACTAAGGCCTTCGACATCATTCCCCACTCTGGTATTATTGACAAGCTCACCAGCCTGAACATAAACCCCTACATCACAAGATGGGTTGCCAATTGGCTCATGGACAGAACCCACATGGTGAGAGTTGCAGGAGCTAGGTCCGTCTCTAAACCAGTTACAAGAGGTGTTCCCCAGGGCTCAGTCCTAGGACCCCCTCCTGTTCAGCATATACTTCTCAGAGGTACAGGTAAGCACAGGAGGACTATAGCTGACCAAGTTCACAGACGACTGCAAACTAGGGGCTATAATTGACTCTCCGGCTGACACAGACATCCTCCAAAAGGGTCTCACTGAGACGGATACCTGGTGTCAAAATCATGGCCTCAAGCTAAATGCCAAAAAGTGCATAGTCATCCCCTTTGGAAAAAACAAAGTACCCACAAACTTCCACATAGGTGATAGTCCCCTAAATACAGAAGATGTAATAAGGGATCTGGGGACCCAAGTAGATAGTAATCTCACCTTTGATAATCACATTGCCAAAGTGGTTAGAAAATCCTTCTATGTGGCCTTACTAATCACAAAAGGGTTCGCATACAGATCAAAAGAGGTAATTGTGCCCCTCTACTCATCACTCATCAGGCCCATCATAGAGTACAATACCCCATTTGGGATGTACCTTACAATACACCTGCAACAGCTGGAAAGACCACAGAAGTACCTCACTAAGAGGATCACTGGCCTCAACAGATGCCCTATGCAGCTCGACTGAAGAAACTCCAGCTGTTCTCGGTTGCATATCACCTACTCAGAGGTGATCTCTGCCTGACATACAAGGCCATGTCCAACCCAGAATTGATGGACATGCTCCACCTAAAGAAAATCTTATCCCCTTGAGCCACATGCTCTAGGGATCTAAACCTCACCACAACAATAAATAGGATGTGCTGGAGGGATAGATTCCTGTCCCAGAGACTTCCCATGCTTTGGAACAAGATCCCAATCTATATTAGGCAGAGCTCCTTGTTAACACTCTTCAAAAGAAATCTTGATGAGTGGATGGGAAACAGAAAGTTTACCCCAGGGATCATTTCAGTGGCTCTGCTGGACAGAAGCACAGGGAACTAATCTAAGGGGGTGGCGAAAGCCAACACATTCTGGCTAAGCTTATAAATGCCTTCGAGAAGATAGCCTAGTACTTACCTACCTACCTATGAACCTATTGGAAATGCTAATAGAATGAATTTCCATGAAATTAATAGTAGGCATTGGAAGAGGAGATGTTCTGGGACATTTAAAGAATAAGCAAGCACTGAACATGGAAGATGAGTGTTGTATACAGAAGTCCTGCAAATAAGGGGCAATAAGCAATGGATTCTAAGGATAAAAGGAAATAGCTTTATGCATAAGTTGTGGATTGCTACAAGGTGGCTATTAAGCAACACATTTGAGAGGTGAAGGGATGAATTCTGCATGAAGAAACTAAAGGAATTGCAAGTTTTAGTTGCTCAAGAGATACCACACTTACTTTTGGTGCTGGAAGATCAGAAGGCTGTTGATTGTTTTCTCATCTCAGGGGGTTAGATTAATTTTCCAATACTAAGAGTGCAGTGCAGCATTAGCAGGTGAAGTACTTCTGATTTTGTTGTCCTTCAGATGTGATATCATAATGAGGCTCTGCCTAATTTGATGGTAGCCGAGGTAGCTGTAAAAGATGCCAAGACTCTTATGAAAAAAATGTTTCTTATTTATTTGAATCAAGTTGCATTTTATTTGTTTACCTTTTTACAACTCATAATATAAAAAACTACTACTATGCAAAAGTTTATATTTTGTTTGTTTGCTTATTTATTTATTTATTTATTATTTATTTATTTATTTATGTTTGTTTGTTTACCAGGGGATTCTGACTGGGATAAAATTCTTGTTCAGCAGAGGCCCAAGGGAAAAATTCACATTTAACACCAGTTTTGACATATCCATAAAATATAGTTACATGAAATCATAAGGAATACAAAATATAAGTGCACATACATGACAGAAAAAAATGCAATAGCTTACATAAACATAATTTAGAAAAAGAACATGTACATAGCTTGCATATTTATATACTGTGTTGAAATTCAATAGAAAGTGACACAAGCTTGTAATATAGTAAATAGAGATGTAAAACTGAAAAAGAAACTGTAATATTACCTGCAAATTCTAGCAATTAAAATAATGAAAAGAACAGGCAGCCTAACTTTGGAAATATTAGAAAGTGGAAAGATGACTGAGAATGAAATGTAGTATATGTTAGTATTAAGGCAACTATGAAAATATTGTTACATTCAAGATTGAGAAGTAAAGTAATTAGGAAAATGAGAATGGTTAGGGCTACTTGGACTATTATAAGGAGTATTAGTTTTGGATAGATGAAGAGAGAGTGATGAAACTGAAATGGGGGTAGTGAGACAGTAATTGATCTAATTAGAAAGAAAAAAAGATTGGGTCTTGTTAAATTTTGTAGCATTTCCTCATTCAGCTACATATTCCACTCCATATCTCCATCTAGTTTCCTCTCAACTCTTGTCAGCATAGCCAAAATTGTATTTTTGTTAAAATATCTGCTAACTTTCATTTTTCATTTAAACAATATTTCATAGAGCCAGGAATTCCAATGGCTTTATATAACCTAAAACAATTTCATCTCCATTTTTCAACATCCTTCATACTGCTATGCTCATAATTTCTATACAAAATCTTGTATTCATATGTAAGTCTTACATCTTCTTTTTATGTTCTAACAATTTTTCTTTCATTTCCATTTCTTTTGCTCTTTCATAATACAAGTTCTGATGTTTCTGTTTTCAATAAACATAATTTTTCTGTTATTAGCTTATAGACCATACTCCTTTCATAGGCAACTTACTAATAGTCAACCTCAAAAAGTTCTGACATGTTTCTGTATTTGTACATCTTTTTTTTTTTCTTGTTTTAAATGCTTCAGTAATGCTGCTATCCAAGCCTTCCCATTGGTTGACACAGTAACATCTTCTTAAAATAGTTTCATACCATTATTTTCTATTTTCTGTACATTTTGCATATTTAACTTTCACAGAATAAATTTATTTCAATATTCATTCATCTCTATCTCTCAATTTACGATACTCTTCTTCTTTTCTGTTTTCAAAAAACACTAACAAATCTATAAATTTTATCTTGTTCTCTACACTTGCTTTACATTTCAACACTCTACTGAATTTATCAAACCCAAACTGCCTTCTTCATATTTTAAATATAGTATGCCTCTAATAACAAGATTTAATTTAGAATCCCAAATGCATAATTTATCTTTCTATAATACCCAGAATCAAATCTTTAGTAAATATGCAATTTTTGTCATTATGATAGAACGTATCAATTATACTTTCTTGTTAAAAGACAATTTAAAATTTTTCTACAATATAACAATCTTCTTTATTTTGTAATTATATATTCCAATTGCATATGAACCATATCCATTATTCCAAAATTCACACCTAATAAAGTAATCTCATATTTTAAGAACTATGTTCTTTTGTCATGCACCACAACTCCTATTTGTTTACTCTTACCCCACATTTTAAACAGCATATTTAAAGGAATTAACATTTCTTTTATACATATTCAGTTCTCTGCCATAATTATAATATCTACATAGAAACATTTTGGAGTATGAAATGTCATTTATATTTAATACTTCGTCATAATTATAATATCATCTGCATAAAAATAAATCTTGGAATATGAATGCATCTTTTCATCAAACACCTTCTCTCATTAAATATTACATTTTATGTGCCCCTGTATTCATGACTAAAGAGTACAATACACTACTCATTGGGAATCCTTGTCTCACCTCTTTTCTTACTGGTAAGATGGAACAAACCATCTGTTTACTCAAGATTACACCTTACTGTTCTAATATGTTTATTTTAATACCCTTAATATTTTTTCCTTCAAGACCATACTGTTTTTGAATGTTCCTTAGACGTCTTTACATCCATCCCCTATATAAAATGTTAATGTTACTAAAGTTAATAACTCCTGACCTAATTTTCATTAATATGATATACACTTTCTTCAATACCTTCATTTATTATTTCTCAAATTGTATCTGCTTTATTCTCATGAATATCTTATAGTCTACATTATTCAGTGTGATATAGCTACAGAGTTTAACATTTTTTAAACTTTTCCATATAAACTTAATAACTCCTTCACATAACTTCTGCTTAATGTTCTTTTTTCTAAAAATTCAGTAAATAATTTCAATAAGATTAGTTTCTGCTATATGCTCAATGCTTTATAAATTTCATATCCAATGCAGTTCTTACCTGAGACTTAATCTTTCTTAACCATTTTAAAATCTGATCATATTCTTCTAAAATAATTTATTTTTGTAATCCTTCCATCACCTGTTATAAAATACATTTTCTCCATTTTGCTTGTTCATTTTCTTTTACTCACTTCATTTTTCACAAGTGTAATCAGATAAGGTGGTACTTCCATCCTTTTCCTTTTCAATAATATTTTGCTTGAATAATAATCATATAACCACATAGCTCTGTAATCTAAAACAACTGTTGTAATGCTACCAACTGTTATCTGTCTTACATTTTCTGATACAGTAGAAAGTCAATTATCTGAACTAATTGGGACGTAAGATAGTTCAGATAAACAAACATACATTGAATCAGATAGAAAAAAAACTTCTATAATCTTGTATTTTTCTGCATGCAGGGAATACACTTTTCAACCATTCAGTGATTCCATCGAACAATAAACAATAGTGTTTACTCTACAAGCTCAAAAAACACACACAAGTGAATACATATAATGGTTTCATATTCAGAATTTATTATTTTCCCAACCCAAAACCTTTGGAAGGCTGTGTTTGGATAATTGACGTTTCAGATAATTGATGTTCAGATAATCAACTCTCTACTGTATTAAAATAGCCTGTTTCTGTTTATACCTGCCCTCTGTTGTATGCCCAGTGCTTATTTGATATTTTTATTTTTCTCATAAAATTTCCTTTCCTAATAAAATATTCTCCAGAATTTTTGTCGCCTCACAGTAAGACGTCCTGTTCGATTCTCAGCTAGAGCAGCTTCTGTTTGGAGACATGCGTGAATGGGCGTACCTTCATTGAAGGTTGTACATCAGAGCCAGTGACTTGGTACGTAAAATTTTACTGCCAATCATTTGCGGACCGGAGTTCCGCTGTGGCGACCCCTAACCGGGAAAAGCCAAAAGACACAACATTTATTATTTCCTTTTGTAATTTAGTATAATCTTGTTTTCCTGATTCCTGTTCTGGTAGTTTAAGTTGCCAAGTTTTGCACTAATCTCATTTATTTTATAGTCTCCTAATTCTCATCAACATCCAACCATGCGGCTCTATGATCTAAAAAAATCTGTTATAATGTTACCAACTGTTATCTCACTTAATTTTATAAGTGCAGTGCTTCTTATTTGATATTTTCAAATTCTCCCATGAAATTATCAGTCTTACCTGCTTTATAATATGTCATACTTTCCTTTATGAACTTCTTAAAATACAATTTAAATAATCCATTATTATTATTTTCATAGTCACAATTATAAAAGGTCTTAAATGACCAAATAACTTCAGTCTTTCTTTCATTCTTGTGTTAGCATATATTCCACTCGTCCTAAAATGTCTGTACCTCATCTTATATTTATCACAGTAACCCCATCTGTTTGTATTATTCACAATTCCACTGCTACATTTCCTTAAAAAGAAATACAATCACTGAACATTTGTCACAATTTCCACACAAGTTGATAACCTGACAACTTTTTAACTTATACTCTATCTAACTCTGTAATAAATATTCTTCTAAGCATACTTACTAAACTGTTCACATTTAATGTAATAACTCTGACATTATTCTTTTGTAGTTCTTGGTGAACAATTTTTAAATTTCCATTATCCTTACTCCTATTCATTTTTTCTTTACTTTGATGCTATCTTCCTCATAATCACCTTCTTTTTCTTGATCTGACTTTTCACTTTCTAATATTTTAAATGTATCTTCTATTTCTAGTTCATTTCAAGTTATCATAATTCTATTTGAATGTTATCTTTATTTTCCTATACATTATCTTTAGTTATCTGTTGTACAATTCTTCTTTCATTCACTTTTAGTTTTTTTCCCTGTTGTTTCTGATTTACTTTCATACAGTCAAAATTACTAACCTCCCATTGTTGTCTTTCTCTGTTGTTCTCCTTTTTCACAATCAATGTCCTTTATTGTTACATATTCTGCACTCTTTTTTTTACATTTATACATCATAAGCTTCTTTTCACCACATTAATTGCATGCTATTTTTAGAAATTCACTGATGAGTAATATATCCATAAAAATAATATTGTTTTGGTCATACCTCAAAGACCCCCTATTTCCTGATACAATAAAAATACTTGGAAGACGTTTTACACAATTATCATCCACTTTAAAGGTAATATCCACTTCTTTTAAATCTACCCGCTATAGTTTGTAGAAAAGAAATGGAAACAACTAAATTAACATCTAATTTTATTCCTGATTATTAGTATTAGGCAAAGACAGATTTACTATTAGATAAATGTGTGCAAAAGGAATAGTGAGTTCATTTGGTTATTTTATGATTAGAAAGCTCAAATATACAATAATATTTAATAACTTGTATGGAATTTGTTAATTTATACAGATTACATAGTTTTATTATATTGATTTGGGGATATTTTCTTCTTTAAATTTGTTGTCAATAAAAATTATTTGAAAACATGCAAAGATTTGAGTTCTGCACTCTCTGAAATGTGTTAAACTCAGAGATTGAAAGGTCCAGATCAAGGGCATTGCTGTACTTTAAATGAGTCATAGCCAAGGCATGCATACTCACTGATAAATACCCACATGGAATAAAATGCCTAATATGGATCATATCTCTGAGTGGATAAAATCAAGACCATCCAACAGCATCGTTTTATATATATAAATATATATACTTGCACAACACATTTCATAAATAACTTGTATTCTGTGATATCACTTTGATGCATACAGAATAAATTATATATGATGAATAGTCAATTCTCAATGACATGCAACAGTGTTGATGCATATTGTGACTTATTATGTATGCTCTGGGATTTTCACTGTTGTTGTTGCTAAGGTGTTATGTTATTCTGATTGTCATTTCTAACAGGTACGACAGCATTCTCTATATAGAACCATGACTTATATAATGCTTGCTTTCAAAAGTTATATATTATGCCCTTCATACATGTTCACTTATCCTGCATAATAATTATGTGCTGATATCTTAAAGTACTGTCAATTGATATAGTACAGAACTTTTCTTTTTTTCATCTGTACATGTTTAGAGTAATTTCTGTAGTTCATATATTCTGCTGATGTATATAGTTATAAAATGTTGCTATGCCATGGTTATATACAGTTATCATAAGCGATATGTTTTTTTTCTGATTTAACTGCAATATTACGTAGTTAGCTGGTGATTCACTAATACATCTAATTTAGTATTTTTTGTTTTCTTTTGCTATATATTTACTGTACTGCTAAAAAGACTGTGCATGCCATTTATATACTACTAAAATCACTACAGACTGCTTCATATAGGGTTTCTCTTTCAACTTGTTTAAGCATAATGCATTTTGAAAGAGGTAGGTTTCTTAATTTCATGGTCTTGAATGACTCCTTCTACTTTTTAATGCTTGATAATTCTCTAATATTCTGCACTTCTGTATAAATGCTACAATGTCCAAAACATCCAAAATAAGCAATGCAGCTCTTCTTTAATGGTCGCTGCTCTGACGTTTTGGAATTTGGCCCAAAGTATTGACAGTATTGAGCTTAATTTTTTACAAGTCTTTCAATATTACCACTATCATATCAAATTGTCTCTATTCTGTAAATATAAATCCAGTGCAAAGCAGACATTAAGAAAAGCAGTAACATATGCAAAATAAAGACCCCAATACTTACGAAAAACTACCAGCTAATATTGACCCATAGGTGTGTGTGTATAGATAGATAGATAGATAGATAGATAGATAGATAGATAGATAGATAGATAGATAGATAGATAGATATTTTAATCTAAAACCTCTATGATCAGTTTGACAGTGAAATTACAGATCGGTTGTCAAATTATATTGATTTGGACACGCTATGTCCAGAGTCCGATGACATAAGTACAAAAAGTGTTTGGATTCACAGAGGTTTTCCCAGTGGCAGTGGGTGTGCATAAGGGTTTAGCTCTGAGCCCAGTCCTATTAATACTTGTGATACATTTCAGCAAGCAGGTTGGAAGGGCAGATAACAAAAATGATGTATGCAGATGATGTGGCTCTACAAGCAGAGTCTAAAGAGGACATTTAACAAATGATGTGAGGCTAGAATGCAAAACTGAAAGCACATGGGATGAAACTGAGTACAGCCAATGCTAGGATAAAGGCAGCAAACTGGGAAGATCTGAAAAAGGTGCAAACTGACACAAAAGGGAAAACAGTGGAACATCTGGCAGCTTCAAGTCTATGAGAGGTGTGGTTGAGGGGAATGAAAATCTGGATGTCAAAGCTAGAATCCCAGTTGCTGCAGCCAGCTAGCATAGAGTGTTAGAGGAGTATGTGACAGAAGAAAGGCCAACAAGCTAAAATGAAAGGAGTACAAACCAGTGATGAAGCCAGGACTTTTGTATGGCACAGAACCCTGGACTGTGAAGGCAGAGCAGCAGTGCAAGGTTGAGGTGATGGAGATGCAGCACCTGAGATTGGTACTAAGATGCACACCACTGCATGAGATAGAAATGAAGGCATAGGAAGTGAAGCTTAAGGATCACCAGCTGCAGGGAAAGTCAAGGAGAGCAGACTACACGCATTCAGTCATATAGGTTCATAGGTTCATAGGTAGATACTAGGCTATCGGCCCAAGGACCTATGTAAGCCTAGCCAACAAGGTTCCCTGGCTTACGCCACCCAAGAAAGTTATTTTCCTGTGCCACTGTTGAGCAGAGACACAGAAGTGATCCCTGGGGTGTATTTCCTATTTCTCATCCACTCATCAAAATTTTTCTTGAAGAGTGCTAATGAAGAGCTTTGCTTGACATAGATGGGTAGCCTGTTCCAGAGTATGGGAAGTCTATGGGACAGGAATCTATCCCTCCAGCATGTCCTGTTTATTGTGATGACAAGGTTTAGGTCCCTAGAGCATGTAGCTCAGAAGGATTGGGATTTCTTTAGGTGTAGCATGTCCAGCAGCTCTAGGTTTGACATAGCTTTATATGTTAGGCAGAGATCACCTCAGAGTAGGCAATATGCTACAGAGTAAAGCTGGAGTTTTTTGAGATGGTCAGTGTAGGGCATTTGTTTGAGGCTAGTAATCCTTTCTGTGTGGTACTTCTGTGGCCTTTCCAGCTGCTGCAGATGTCTTGTGAGGTACATTCCAAAAGGGGCATTGTACTCTATAATGGGTCTAATGAGTGTTGAATAGTGAGGAACAATTACCTTTTTTTCCTGGATGAGAACCCTTTTATGATGATGTATGCCACGTAGAATGACTTCCTGACTACTGTAGTGATGTGACTATCAAAGGCGAGACTACTGTTCACCTGGGTCCCAAGGTCTCTTATCACACATTCGGTGTTAAGTAGATTGCTGCCTATGTGGTAGTTCATGGGTACAGAGTTTTTACCAAAGGGGATGACACTGCACTTTTTGGCATTGAGCTTGAAGCCATGGCTCTGACACCAGGCATCTGTCTCAGCGAGGTCCTTGTGTAGGATGTCCACATCATTTGAGGACTTGACTATAGCTCCTAGTTTTCAGTCATCTGTGAACTTCATTAGCCAAAGGCCTTCTGTGTTAGCCTGTACTTCAGAGAAGTAGATACCAAACAGGAGAGGTCCCAGGACAGAACCCTGTGGTACTCCACTTGTTATTGATATGAGGTCAGATTTGGAGTCTGCAATTTTTACAGTGTGAGTTCTGTCAGTGAGCCAGTTGGCAACCCATCTTGTGACGTAGGGCTGTATACCTAGTTTAGTGAGTTTAGCTATAATTCCAGAATGGATGATGGTGTCGAAAGCCTTGGCGAGGTCAAGATAGTGATATGTGAAGAAAAGCAAAAACAATTTGGTAAAGCAAATTTAAAAAGGACAGAAAGAAGGCAAGAGGAGACAAGGACATCCAGGCAGGAGACAGATCAATTCCATGAGAGAAAATCTGAAATATTGAGGTATGACTGTTGAAGATGGCAGGAGATAGTGACACTGAATCTAGACAGGATGCTACAGTTGAAATGACAGACTGAGCCCATGTAAAAATGATTGAAAAAGGATAATGATGAGACATATCAAATTATTTGAAATATTGTCCATTAAATATATTTCACTTTAATGAAATGTGTGCTGCAAGGATTTCATTTAAGGTAGATGCTGTGTTCATGTTTTTTATTTGTACTTGTCAGTATCACTTGTCTTTTTAACCTTACTTGTTATGTCATGTGAACATTTATGAAAGCTTTAAATGTGTTTATTATGATTATAGATTTTATACACACACACACACACACACACACACACACACACACACACACACACACACACATGCACAGACACACACACACACACACACACACACACACACACACACACACACACACACACACACACACACACACACACACACACACACACGCACACACACACATGCACCTGTGCACATGCACACACACACACACACACACACACACACACACACACACACACACACACACACACACACACACACACACACACACACACACACACACACACACACACACACACACACACACACACACACACACACGCACACATGCACACATGCACACACACACACACACACACACACACACGCATTCAAGTGATGCTGGATGTCATGACTCATGACACCAGTGAGAAATATAAGTGGAACTGCAGATGAGACCTAAAACATATCCCTATCCCAGACCTGTATTGTCATCAGGAGGGTCTTTGGCCTCCCAAAGAGTCATTTTAGGTGCCTAGATGTGTGTTGGGGTGCCCTTCAGTATAACCCAGCTACTGCATGCAGGATGTTTACTACATGTTGCATTCTGCACAACAGGATCATGTGCATGTCTGGTAGTGAAGCGGCCTGTGCTGTCGCATTCTGCACAACATGATCATGTGCATGTCTGCTAGTGAAGCGACCTGTGCTCTCTCATTCTGCCCAACATGATCATGTGCCTTTCTAGTACTGAAGTGACCTGTGCTGTTGCATTCTGCACAACATGATCATGCTCTGATCTGGTGGGGAAGTGATCCATGCTGACACTGCAGCTCCCAGTTCCATTTCCACTATGACTAATGATGACCAGTTGGTAGCAGTACTAAGGGACCCCATGTGACAGACTTGTGCACGGCATATAGCTATACATGTAAAGGGGTGGCATCTATTTCCAGAAGTATAGACCATGATATTCAGGTTAGTGTTTCCTTTCTTGTAAAAAAACACATAGAGTATAATTGATGATGGTATCTTTGGGCTATGCTGTGTGGTTAGTGGTATACTGTCACTGTTTGTCAGACATTTCTTTTCATCCATAAATATTGTTTTTTTTTTTTTTTTTCAGATCAGGTACTTATATTATTGTTTGCAAAGGTCATGCCTATCTGCATATTGACTCATGTTCAGTGATGTCATAAGCCATCATATAAGTGATAATCACAATTTTAGCTGTTTTGCACAATAAACTCTAGTGAGATGGTTTACCTAAGTATGCACACAATTAAGTCCTCAAGTGGTTCAGTTAGTAAAAACTGACAATTCGATATTTAACATGAGTTCTTACCTTGCATTTGAATGAAAACTTATCATATTGCTTTATTTATTTTATGCAATGTTTTCTCAGTTTAAAGCATATGTTGCCTGATGAGTTACTACACGTCTGATTACCTTGTTTTGTCATGCACATTAATGTGTGGCCTCAGAGCTAAATATCATTATTTGTGTAGTGGTGAGGGTGAAGTGGCAGCAGAGTTTGAGTACATGGCAGGATACTCATTTTAATGTGTAACTTTTCTTATTAGTGTTTCCCTGAAAACTTGTGAATTACTACTTTTAAGTTGCAGGCAACTGCTAGCTGTAAAAATAACAATGCATACAGCATTAATGGTGCTAATTACTGCAATCTTATGTTATGTTATACATCTTTCTTTCAACAGTTCAATGAAGTTCTAAACAGTACATTTACATGAATGAAATGCGTACAGTTACAAAGTATCCTAAGTCCCTCTCTTTTTAATAAATGACTTATTTCCCTTCATGTTATACATTCACATGAGTTTGCAAAGGTCAAAGTGTAACTAACACAGTAGGTCAAGGTCAAATGTGGCATACACTTCTCCTAAAGATAGGCTGGTTGATAGTGCAAGTGATTTTGAAGAAGAACTGTAATGAGATCTTGATGGTGAGCTGGTCTGGTTTCATGAACTATGTGATGCAGGGGATCCTGCATACATTGATCTGACAGTGCTGCAGAACCATGATCGGGACCACAAATGAGAAGTTCTGGTAGGTGCAGATGAATGCTGACATGGCCTGCATGAAATCTGTTGTGCTTGTTCCCTCGAACTAATTACAGTACTTTCTTAATAAGCACTTGCAGTCTAATGTGATCTCCCCATTGTGTCTGGATAGTACCCTGTATTCTTTCCCTTGGAAGACCAAGTCCTGCTTGAGTCTGGTAGGTTCTAACTAGTGCAACAATGTAGGTGGCCATGGATGTTTGGTGTATCACCACAGTATGCATTGGTGTGATTGTGGCATTAAATATGCTCTGTGCAATTTCTGTTTAGTGCTGGAAATCCTCATGCATACCCTGGAAGCCTCTGATGAATTCCAGCTGACTCTTTTTGGCAGTCCTAACAATTTCATGGCACATTTACTTCTGGGCAATGAATGTTTTACACATTTCCCTGGGGTATCTGTAGCACATTCATGTGCCTTACTCCCCTTTGTAAAGGTGTCACACTGGACACTGCTACTTCTGAATATCTGCCATCAGCCTCAAAGTGTTTGTATGGTTTTGGAGATACTGGTGCAGAAGTGTATGTGCAATGTCAGCATATACTTGACTTTGTGATGCCCTGCCACTTATTAACATGTCACGAGGTGTGAGATTCTGCCATTAAACTTGGGGGTTGCATGCCAGTTTCCTCGGGCTGTCTCATAAATATAGTTAAGTTATCTTCATCCTCAATCCCTATTCTGCTGCTACCTCCAAATTTCTTGCTGTAGTTGAACAGTTTGTTTCAAATGCTGAGTCTGTAAAGAATGATTTGAAAACATTACTAATAAAGAAATAGCATGCACTACTGTATGCTTATTCTGGAAGTGGTGGGGATAACTACCATGCACAATGACTTTATTATCGTTCTCTGCAGATGTGGAAGGTTCACCTATCAATAGTAATTTTCATGTGTTTAATATAATCATTCTATGTCAGCATTTAGTTCTCTGAATAAATATATGTTACTCTTTTTAAAACAACCTTCTTAAGCAGATGAGTGTTGCTGCTGTAGACATTGGGAACAGCCAGTGTCCGCTCCACCCTGATTATTCCAGTGCCATCATCTTCTAAGCCATAATCATCTCCACGGAAGGACAGGAGGTATTCCTCATCTGGTGTTGATGGGATAATTGTTGGAGGTCCTCCCACCTACCACCTCCATACTGGTGTAAGCAATTGCATCCTGCCACACCTTGCTGCTAGAAAATTCTACCATATTATTTGCCCTGTTTTTGCATTGTGTTAATGTGTGATTTCTTACAATGACTGCAATAATGTCCAAGACAACTTGATTCCAAGTTCTTGTTCTGTCAGCTTGTTTGGGGCTCCTCTTACTAGAAATTTACCATATATCCTAAGGGCCACTATGAGGATGTGGTTTTCATCATGGTTGAAGTTGCCCATTCTCTGCTGTGATCCCTAGTTCTGTATCCTTAATGTAAATGAAAAAAAAATATGCCAGAGTCACACAAAAATCTTCTTAGGTAAAGTTTAAATAATGCAACAATGACAGCATGCCTGTCATTCTCATAAAATAGGTAGATGACAAAAAAACTTAATTATATACATATATGCAAAATCTCAATC
Source organism: Protopterus annectens (assembly GCF_019279795.1). Classification (NCBI taxonomy): domain Eukaryota; kingdom Metazoa; phylum Chordata; order Ceratodontiformes; family Protopteridae; genus Protopterus; species Protopterus annectens. The sequence continues at coordinate 1,031,615,096 of NC_056744.1, forward strand.
CAACCAAATAAAGTTGTATATATGTCTTTTGGTTACATTAAACATATATAAGAAGGTTGTATACTTGAAGGTATTTTGTAGAAAATATGCATTTATAATGTTATTATAATAATGCAAATTATACAATGACTGGCCATTAATATTCTAAAACGAACATGCTCATTGGCCAGCCCAACCAGTGTGTCCGTTGTAAATCCGAGAACATACTAATGGAAAAAGGTCCGGTCGCCCAGACTTTTTTCTATTGTTATATTCTCTAAGTTTTATTTATTTTTTAGCAAAATTAAAAAAAAATTCTGTAATATGGACTCCGGACATACAAGAGAGATAGGATGGGGAAAATACTAGGAAAATCAGGTACGTTATTTAAAACTAAAGACACGTACCTGATTTTCTTCGTATTTCCACCTTTCTGTCTCTCTCCTATTCCAAAACTGTCTGAAACTTTTTTTTATAAAAAAAAAAAAGAAAGAAAGAAAGAAAACAAAAACGGAGCAATGGAGACCTTCTTTTCTCTGTTGCTTCATTTCCAAAGCACTGATGTACTGAGTATGCATTGGACTACAAGTGCCATATGCATGTGCAGCACATCAAAAAAGGCACCAGGATATTACCAGCCTCAGAAGGACAGTACGGTGCAGTTATACAAAGACATTATTTAAGAAAAGTAATTATTTTTTTTCTTAAATAATGTCATTGTATAATAGCAATAACTGAGTCTGTGGTGTGGTATATTAAGATTTACCCACAGTTGGCTTTATTTAATCACTCAGACTTTGCCCTCATGATTAAACCACACCAACCATGCGTAAATCTTAATATACCACACCGATGTCATTTGTTATTGCTTAACTAAAGCATAACCATATCTGTGCACACAACTGTTTCTGTATACAAATATATGGAATGCTCATGTAATAACATAATTTACTGTATAAATATAAATTAAATATATGTATTAGTAAAATAATAATCAGCATGTATAGGTCTATAAATTACAGATATACATCTGCATAAGGACACTTCTAACTACTTGTTCATGTATTTATATAGAAAGCAAAATATAACTCCATTTCCACATAATTTCATGTAGTATTATATAAGCTTAGGTAGTAGTAAAATTACATGCAGACAAATATATTTATTAGTATAATAACTGCATAAGACAGTAATTTCTTCCACAGTATTAACTAGCCATACACGATGGCTGAGCTCAGTCAGGCACCACACCCTAGTCAGTGTAGAGTTTGGGGGAGGGTGGTGGGACTTGTAGTGTCAAGTTACTGACCAGCACATACTTTAGTATGAAATGACCATTTATATTACTTCTGTATTTACTTTTAAATCATTTTCTTATATGCTTTGAATTATTAGGCAGAAAACACATACTTTTGTACAGCTGTGGAACTAAAAACTTACTTGAATTTCTACATTTTTCTGTGATTGAACACTTTCTGTTTGAACACAATTGACAGACTGTTACATGCAAAGCATAACATTTTAAAATACAATTCTACCAAAAGTGTTACAATTTGCAGTAATGGGAAGACTGGCACAGTATGAAATTTGTTTATTAGTAAATATTTAAGCAAATGCAGAGTGAGCAAGTGCAGCAATGAAAAACATAGGTTCATAGATTAATACTAAACTACACACCCACCCTTGCGAGCCATTTTAAGCCTAGCCAATTACTCCCTGTGAGACTCAAACCATGCACCTTGTGTTTACAAGGCAAACACCTTAACCATTAGGCCACGTTCCCATACTATCGCTGTGATTAGTAATATTAGGGGAAAAAAAAGAGGTGAAATACAATGTTCTGATGTCTTCTCTTTCCAAACAAGGAGGAAATCCAATACAAGTCCCAACAGGACAGGAGAATAGCAAGGCTGGCTAAAGAAGTTAGAAGCCTGTAAGCATGAATAAAGTAACAAATAGTATTTTGTGCTTAACTGATTTCATAAATATATGTAAGGAAATACATTATAAAGTATGGTAACTGAAGCACTACAGTGTATTCATTACATTATTGCAAACAAGTGTAAGAGATATGTCAATATATAAGTGCAGTATTCTGTCTTTAACTGATTTTATAAGATGTACGCATTTATAAAGGATGTTTTCTGCACAGTTTTGCAAACAAAAGCATATCAGGCACAAATATTATCATTTATGTTTGTATGGTACACTAAACTCCAACAAAACTTTATAGTAATGCACTCTCTTCCCAAGTATGCATAAGCACTTCCCATATAATTTCATCCAAATTGTGCATAAGCACTTTTCATACCATTCTTCCCATGTACACATAACCACTTTTCATAAGCATTTCCTGTACATTCTGTTTTACTTCAATAAAGATTTGTAAAAATAAAATTGTTTTAAAGTAAGAAACTGAATGCTGTGTAACATGATGTGTGAATTTATTGCGCTTATCTTCTGTCCACCCCTCATTTTTCTCTGTTTCACTTCGTTTAATTACGCATTTCTTTCTCCTGTTTTATTTTATTTCTCTCCCATTTATATTCATTTTTTTACAGATAAAAATCTGTAAAAAAAATGTTGATAATGGGTGACTTGAATGCACATATCAGGACAGACAGACAGAACAGGATTTGATGACTGCCTGGGTCCACATGGGTGGGGCAACAGGAATAAAGAAGGAGAAGCCATTCTAGACTTCTGTCTGGCAAATGGCTTGATAGTAGCCAACACATGGCTCAGAAAGAGAGACAGTCACAGGATCACATACAAGAGTAGCCAACATGCAACTCAGGTAGACTTCCTCCTAGTAAGGAAAAGGAACTGGGGTAGAATCCGTGATTGCAAATTCATCCCCAGTGAAACAGTCAACCCATAGCATAAGCCACTAGTTGCCACAATCAGCTGCAAGCAGTGGTCAGAGAAGGCTCTAAGGTCAAGAGTCCTGGCTGAAAACCTGGAAGTTGACTGGAGAAAAAGTACAACAGTTCAAGGAATTACTCATGGCTCTAGCACCTCAAGAAGAGGAGGAAATAGGTGGAGTTGAACAAGAATGGCAGTGCCTAAAAACAGCATGTGTTAGGACTACAGAAAAGATGTGTGGCCAAGCGAGGTATGGAAATAACGTACATAAGAAAAGCTGGTGATGGAATGCAGAAGTCCAGGAAGTCATGAAAATAAAGAAATAGTACAGGAAGAAGTGAAATATAGAAAAGATTGACCAGGCTAGGAAGGACTACTGGTTGACTAACAAAGAAGCTAAGAAAGAAGTTGCAATAACAAAGAATAGGGCATCACAGGCACTCTACCGAGTTCTGGAAAGTGACTCAGTAAGTGACACAAAGAAACTATATCAGGTTGCAAGACAAAAACAGAAAGATAAAGAAGATAGTCAGACACCCTTCATAAGGGATGCCAGCAACAACCTGCTCACCAGTCCACAGGACATCAAAGGCAAATGGAAAGAGTATTTCCAGCAGCTTCTGAATGAATAAAACTGCACAGAAGCTGTACTGCCCCAGAAATAGCCTACAATGAAAGAAGAATTGGAGTCCACCCTAGAATAAGTAAGAACAGCACTAAGGAAAATGAAGTCAGGGAAAGCAGCAGGCTCAGATGAGGTCACAGGAGATATGATAAAGATGCTGGGTGAGATAGGGGAGAAATCACTCCTGAGGGTACTGATAGCAGTGTGGAGAGAAAGGCACATCCCAGATGACTGGAGAATAAGCGCACTTGTGCCAGTGTGCAAGAACAAAGGGGACATCCACAACTATGGGCAGTACAGAGGTATCAAACTCTTATCACACTGCATGAAAGTTCTGGAGAGGGTGATTGATAAATGGATACGCAGAGTAGTAGAACATAAGATGGGAGATGAGCAGTTCAGATTCACATCAGGATGCAGCACAACTGACTCGATGTTTGCAGTGAGACAGATACTTGAGAAGAAGCTAGAGATGAGGAGAGAGTCCAACTGGGCATTCCTAGACTTAGAGAAAGCATATGACAAGGTCCCAAGAAAGCTGATCTGGGCAGTACTGCAGTGGTTTGAAGTCCCAAAAACATTGGTAGACTTAGTGCAGGCTATGTACAAGGACACAATGACTAAAGTACGAACAGTGTTTGGCCTCACAGAGGGGTTCCCAGTGGGAGCGGGTGTACACCAAGTTTCAGCTCTGTTCCCACTGCTGTTCATACTGGTGATGGACATCATTAGCAAACAGGTTGGAGGGGACAGATCAACAAAGTTGATGTATGCAGATGATGTGGCAGTACAGGTAGACTCTGAGCCAGAACTTCAGCAAAGGATAGAAGAATGGAATGCAAAACTGAAGGCACATGGAATGAAACTAAGCACAGATAAGACAGTGGTAATGGCAACAGGCTGAGGAAATCAGAAGAAGCTGAGAATAGAGATAGAAGGGAAGACAGTGGAACAGGTAAACAGCTTCAAGTATCTGGGAGGGATGGTTGAGGAGAAGGGAACTCTGAATGGAGAGGTCAAAGCTAGAATCAGAGGGTCTGCAGCCAACTGCCATAGAGTGTCAGGTGTAGTCTATGACAGAAGAATACCAAAGAAACTGAAAAGTAAGGTGTACAAGACTGGTAAGACCAGTACTACTGTATGGTACAGAAACCTGGGCAGTAAAGACAGAACAATTGAAGAAGCTAGAGGTGATGGAATGAAGTGCCTGAGAAGGGTAGTAGGATCCACACTGTGGGATAGATGAAGAAACGAGGACATAAGATCAGAAGTTAAAGTAGCTCCAATTGCAGAAAAGATCAAAGAGAACAGATTACGGTGGTTTGGACACATATGCAGAAAATCAGAAGACAATCTGGTGAGAAAGATTTGGGACAGACAGAAAGAAGGTAAGAGAAAGCGAGGGCATCCAGCAAAGAGGTGGATGGATTGTGTGAAAGAAGATCTGTGACAGTCAGGCATAAGTGTTGAAGAAGGCAGGAATGTAGCACTGAATCGAAAGAGTTGACAAAAGATAACATGATACCCAGACTCCATGTAAAAAAAAATGGGAAAAAGGGGGCTGATCATCATGATGATGATGATGATGAAAAAATCTTCATAAACAGTCCAGGCATGTACTTTCCAGGTTTTGAAACATTCACTTATGCTCATAAGAGCATTTGATAAAGAATAGAGGGGTATAAAATGGCATATTTCCAGTGCAACAGTATTTATACTGTCTTGCATGTCTATTGAGATACAAACATACACAGAGGTGGAACAATTAGAGTCATTTTCTGCAAATAATCTAATATTATGCCTTTAGGTTTGTCTGTTGCAATACAATCCTGGCAGTAGAAACTGACTGAATCTTAAAAATGCAAGAGAAAATCTGGTTTAGTAATATGTAGGATAACAAAACCTAGAGTCCACAAGTATATGTAAGAAATAAACTGTAATTCCACTATGTCTGTCATTTTGATTGTCAACCATGTGGTGTTGGTTATGTGGTTTTCGGTCTTCTCAGGTGTTGTTCGTCTGTAGGGGATCTATATATATATATATATATATATATATATATATATATAATTTTCAGTTGTTTATGAAAATGTAAAAACATTTGCTTAACTGAAATACAATTAATCTGTTAAAACACACCAGTTTGAGTTTAATGTCAAAGTAACAAAAAGTATAAAAACTAAAGTGAGTACAAAAATATTACTATGCAAGTTTTCTTTGTATAATAGCAAATTAAAGAGGTATAGCAAAAATATATGTAAGTTAATTCTGGCAAATGTTTGGTTAAACATAATGCTGCAGTCATGTAGAAAATTTGAATTCATGAAAATAGTTCTATATTGCAGGATACTATATGTAAATATTTATTCATCTTCAGTTCCTCATTATTTTGGTGTAAAACATTTAGATTTTATTGGTTTGATCTACCAATTTCAGGGATTGGCTTTCTTGTCTGTTTTTACCTACTTTTAAAGTAGACAACCCTACCTCACCTGTCTATCCAGTCAACAAAGGAAAGAGAAAAAAGAAAAAGAAAAAAAAATAAATTCAACATGCATAAAAAATGGCTCCACCAGTGAAAGAACACTGACTGTCTTTAATTCATTAAGACAGAAAGGGAATTTAATTTAGTTAAATAAATTCAATCAGTATATGCTTCAGAATGACACTATTCTGGCACCTTAGTGCAACTTTGGTGTGCAAAAGAAAAACAAGACTCAGATGGCATCATTATTATTAATTATTTATAGTGGTCTGGTGTATGACTGAAGAAATATTTTGTGGTATAGCTTTAGGTACTGTGTTTCTTGTTAAGCAGTGAATTTTCTAATTCTGCAATATAACATAGTTTATATTTCATACAAATTAAATGCCAAAAGTCCTACTTATCCACTTTAGCCTGTATTACTGTATATCATTCAGTTTAATGGGATGTTATAATTGCATTGTTTGCTGAGCAGATTTTTTTTTTCAAAAACATTTTTATTTTGTTTTCATTATAAACATACACAAATGTACATATAACAAATACAATAAAACAATAAGAAAACTATTTACAATATTTACATTCATCCATGATAAACAATCATTTTATTCATGAAAAGTTATCAGTATTTGTTCAAAAGGTTTTCCAATTTTTGCCATGCTATTTTTTATGAATAATGTTATGAGTTCTATAACAAATTGTTTGCAGTTCTTTTTTTACACATTTTGCTAAATTAATAAAATCTTTAAACATCAAATCTTGTTTACTTTTCCAATTCAAAGTAATAACTTTTCTAGCAATTGCAAGAATTGTCCAGAGTAACTGAATCTGAGATTTAGGTATTAAATTAGGTATAGGAACACTGAATAGGATTAGTGAGTTAGAAATATGACAGTTATCAGACCATAAAGCATTTACAAAATATTTTAAGTCTTTCCAGCGTTGAACATTTCTATATTTAATGAACATGTGAACCCAGTTGGCCTCTAGTAATTCATCACATTTCCATTTACTTTAACTGTTTTTGAGTATAAGATTTATTTTATGTGGCGTATAGAAACTCCTATTCATAAATTTCCATGTATATCATCTCCAATATAATGAAGAAGAGGTACCATATGTAGAATTCAATAACAATTTTTTGGATTCATCAGATATTTGTTCTCCATTAATCTTTACATAGTAATTCCAAAAACCTGACTCAGACTTTAGTGTGTCTTCTCTTAGTATCTTATAGATAGGCGAGGTACTTCATTTTTGATTATCTGTCTTTTCAAGACACCTAATAAAAAGCTGAATCAAACTAGGGATAAAGTCAGTCTCTAGGTTGATTGATATTCTTCATTTTGTTTTCTATAAACTAATGTAATGAGTGTATAAACAACCATCTTGACTATTATCAAAACTACATAAAAGAGAGTTTAGTGGTTTAATATTTTCAATACACTGATGCCAGAATATCAAGTTATTTTCCTTTAATTTTTTGCATCACATTGATGTTGAAAGAATCTAGGCAATTAGGGGAGTATGCTATAGGGAATATAAGACATAGAAATAGTTTAATGTTGTCATTACAATCAATTATATTTTAAAGTTATGAAATATTTGATTAATGCCATAAGAAAAATGATCAAACTTCTTATTAAATAAACAAAATTCACATAAAAGCTAATGAACTCTACTTATTCCATATTGTTCTTTAAATTGATTTTCTATATTTCTGACATCAGTTATATGAATTTCATGTATTATTTTCCAGCCAGATACATAGGTAAGTGTGATCCAGTGTAATATTACATTAATTATAGCTGATTTGGAATAAAGATCTAAGCTAGGCAATGCTACCTCATTACTGTTCCAAGCTCTAATGTGCCATTTATATGCAATCCTAGGTTTTAAGAAGAACCAAAACAATTTAAGTAGCATGGAATCTAATTTTTAAATAAGTTTTTGGGAGGGGGTAGTATCAATGACTGTATATAAAACAAAATTTTAGATAAAATTATCATTTTAATTAAAGAGAGCCTATCCTCAGTTGTGAAGAGCATTTTATTCCACCTTTTGATTAGTTCACTAATGGTGGTTATTAAATTATTGTAGTTTAGTTTAACAGACTCTTTCCATGTACTCTTCATGCTGACACCCAAATATTCTAATACATCATTCTCCCAATTAAACAGGCTATTCTCTCTTCAGTTTTTATTGATCTTTTAGTTAATTAGTAATGTTTTGGATTTATTATGATTAAATTTAAACCCTGCAATTCTTTCAAACTTGTTTAAGGTATTTATAACATCATGCAAAGAACCATCAATATCACCCAACATTAACAACATATTATCAGCAAATAATTGCATCTTAGGACAATAGTCCTTATTAATTTGAAAGCCTTTTATATTTTGTTTGTTTCTGATATATGTAGCAAAAGGTTCCACTGAAAGAGCAAACATAATGGTGATAAAGGACAACCTTATTTAGTTCCCTTGAGGATTTCTAGTGGTGAGGATAGACATGATCTGATTTTCACATAAGCTTGTGCCCCACTATAATTTTTCATTAATAAGTTGACAAAATCTGAGGAGAATTCAAAACCAATCAGAATTATTGGTAGATAAGACTAACTAATAGAATCAAAAGCCTTTTCTATGACTAGGCTGATAATAGTTCTTTTTTGTATTTGCATGCTATGTCTATTAATGATAGTAATTTAATAATGTTTTCTTGCACTTTTGTATGAAGAATGAACCCTGTCTGATCATTATGTATTAGAGTAGGTAATATTTTCTTTATCCTAGTGGCTAATATTGTCATGAAAGTTATAATCACTGTTTAGTAACACAATTGGCCTATATGAATCACAAGATTTTGGGTCCTTACCTTGTTTTAATATGGGGGAGATAATTGAGTATTTCCATGGTGGGGGTGTTATATTTTTGCTTAACCATAGTAAAGTCACTCATCATTTTCTTTATTGTATATTCAGGAAAAATCTTATATAGTTCAGGAATTATTCCATCCAGTCCTGGAGCTTTATTATCTTTTAAAATTTTATTTGCTCTTTCACTTCTGTTAGTGTTATTTGCTTATTTAATATGTTATTTTGTTGCATTGATACCTTAGTAATTATAGTTTCTTGAATAAAAGTATTTATTACATTATCTGTCTCCAAAACTGATGTGTTATTATTTATATCTTTATAGTAGTTTTTGAACACTTCTAATATGCCCATTAAGTTAGATGTGCTCTTAACTGAACCATCACTTTTATATTTAATCTCAATAAGATTTTGATTGTTTATTTTTTGGATCTTACCCCTATCTTATGTAGATATTTGGGATTTACAGCATAAGATTGTCATTTCAATTTTTCCAGGTTTATGGCTACCTTATGATTCAGAACTTCTAACTATTTTTGATTTAACTTAGCAATTTTGTTATGTGCTACTTTATGAAATATGCCCAAGGAGAACCAGTAAGTGCACTCACACCTCTTACGCTCAGGACCACATACAATCCATATGTTGCCAATAGCGAAATAGTTATTACTTCCAGAGATGCTCGAATAATCCACAACCAGTGAAATGTAAAACTCGTTGTTTATTGCATAAAGCACTACTCGTAGCGTACCACACTTCAACGTACAACATACATGATAAATCTAATGACACACTAACTACTAAGAAGGAATAAAAAGCATTTTTTTGTGTATAATGGTTAAGTGCTTTCATCCATATTCAAAAGGCTTCATCAGAACCTCTTGTTCTGATGAAGCCTGTTGAATACGGTTGAAAGCGCTTAACCGTTATACACAAAAACTGCTTTTTTATTCCTTCTTAATAGTTAGTGTGTCATTAGATTTATCATGTACGTTGTATGCTGAAGTGTGGTACGCTACGAGTAGTGCTTTATGCAATAAACAACGAGTTTTACATTTCACTGATTAGGTATTCAGCATCTCTGGAAATAATAGCTATTTCGCTATTGGCAACATATATGTATGTGGTCCTGGCGTAAATGAGGCATTTATTGGTTCTCCTTGGGCATATTTCATCAAGTTGTGGTTTGGAACGGGTTATGTGCTACTTTGTTATTTGGTTTTGTGTCCATTTTTATCTTGTCTATTTTTTTTGTAGGTCTAAAAGTTCTTTGTCCCACTCTCTCCTTTTTTAAGATACTAAGATTTTATTCTACCATATATATAAACTTTAAAGGTGTCCCATAGTATAGTATCAGTCACTTCACCATTATTATTTGTTTCCATAAACATGTCTATTTCTTTCATTATCCATTCCCTAAAGTCATTTAACTTAGTTATGTAAGCAGGAATTCTCTGTAGAAATCTTAAATAATCTGTATGTGTAGTTAATGTAAAGTTTATAGCATTATGGTCCAAAAGTCATTATAGATAACGCCACTTATTTTAGAGTATATATTATTTGATACAAAGACCTTATCAATGTCTGTTTGCGTTCAAAACCAATATGAATAGTGAGCATAGAATAAGGAATAATGTTCTCTTAGACCATGTATATCTTTAAAGTTCATCTGGTTTGTAAAGTCATTTAACTTCTTGGCTTGAGATGTTAGTTTTATTTTGCCATTTTTAGAAGTATCATTGCCTGATAATAGGCAGTTAAAATCACTTGTTGCTATAATTTCCCTTTTTGCATTTAAAGTAATCAGGTCCAGATATTTGTCAACATATTTAGCACTCAGTCCTGGTATCCAGCATGTATTAATAAAAGTATAATACTTCCTATTGATTTCCAAAATAACTATGCTTAGCATCCCATCCTTATCGGATATACAGAGCTGAGTATATGTTTTTGGTTTTACAGTTTGTACTGTTAGTTGTTGCTTAGATCTCTGTTGAAACTGTTGTCTCACGGTTCTGAGAGACTGATCTGCAAATATACAGAGCTGAGTATATTTTTTTTGGTTTTACAGTTTGTACTGTTAGTTGTTGCTTAGATCTCTGTGAAACTGTTTTGTCCCACCCACCCTTCCTATTTTTGGTTTGTAGTTTAAATTTGGTGGCTTTTGCAGTTGCCTACCCCACTGTAGATTTGATCTGGGACACTCCCCCAGTCCTATCTCTTTACCACATTCTACCTAATAAACTCTTTCTGCACTTGCTTTTAGTCCTTTTTAATTTAATTGCATTTTTTAAACTGTGTTTGGTCTAATATTGCTACATACTCAAGTGTGCTAGCTTGCACTGCATGTGAATTGTTTTTACTACTGTTTTTGCTACTTTTCTGTTAATCTGACCATATATCTCATTTCTCTCTACTTTCACTGGCTTATGTGAGTAATCACAAAATCATCATTTTTGAAATCCCACCCCTTCAATTATTTAAATTTATTGGTCATCCTACAGTATTTCATAGTACCAAAATACAAAAGTGACCACCCCTTTCAATCCATCTTGCTGTTTTAAAAATAGTAACTCTCCACTAAACCTTAACTTTTTAAACAGGTAAAACTCAAGTTACCTACTTTCACATCTAACTTCTCTAGTGCACACTGCAGAGTGCATTCTTTTCAATCTTACCTTTAAGCATCCCTGTGACTAGCACTTTCTCTAATACCTGCTGGAAAGCACTAGGAAGCCTTAAACTCATACAAACACTGAACTCTCCTTGTTAACAAGGAGAAATTAATAGTAGGCACTAAGCCTATAATTGCAAAGTACCTTGCTAAGGAAACAGCTCCTATACTTTACAAAGAAAAAAAAAAGCCCCAAACCAGGCATGTCCAAGGGTCAGCTTCCGGTGATTTCTCCTGTCCACCTGGTGAATCTGGGCATACTGGGGCAATGCAGCAATTGTCTCATGTACACAGTCAACCCTCTCCTCCTACCACCCAACACTACAACCTGTGAGAGATGCACTTACATAGCCAAATTGGAAGCAAAGCTCTCTCCACCCAAGATTGTGCTAAACAGTCAAGAGGAGAAGGTTAACACCCACACTACACCTCAAGCAACACATAGCCCTTCTAAACCCGCACCACCAACACCCACATATAGCAACACTAAATCCACATATGCAGAGGCCCTTAACTGCAACCTGCCCAAGCAACAAAGACCTCTGAAGCTGAAACGCAAACAAACACCAATCACAACCAATGTGTCACATAGTTCACAACACCAGTGTGCCACCCAGCAACAGCCCCTAAGGCAAGACAATGTACCTAACACTTTAGTCATAGGTGACTCTATAGTCCGATGTCCCTCTCACCAGGTTGAATAAGGAGAAAATTACAGTCAGCTGCCTGTCGGGTGCCAGGGTCCGCCACATAGCATGCACTCAAGTCACTCCACAACAAGTACAAATATGATTCTGTCATTGTCCATGTTGGAGTGAATGACTTGAGACGTACCTCCCTGGACTACATGAAAAGAGACATGGAAGAGCTCTCGGATCATGTGGCCCAGGCAGGTATGACCCTAGCCCTGAGTAGCATCCTGCCTTCCCTCAGAATGATACCACAATATAAGGATAAAATGATTGACTTCAACAATTGGCTAAGCTTATGGTGTCATTCAAAGGGGATCCAGTATCTGTCTGCCTGGGATGACATGATTGACAGACCACGATGCTTTGCCAGAGATGGTCTGCACCTGTTGCCCTGGGATTCAGGTTACTGGCTAAGGCTCTTGCCACCCCTATAGTGCCTTTTTAGGCAAACTTCAAAGGACAAAACCACCACCGTAACAGGTACAAGCATGCAAAATCTGAAGGTAATGCTACTCAATGCTAGAAGTCTAAACCTCAAAATGCACTCTCTCGAGGCACTCCTAAAAATGGAGAACATCGATGTCTGTGCAGTAACTGAGACCTGGTTCAATGCTCCAGAGAGCACCCCTGCAATACCAGGCTACAACTCTTACCACACTTTTCGGCCACCAAACCAGGACCGAAACACTAAAGGTGGAGGAGTGTCAATATTCACCAAGGATATTCACACCACCAGGCTAGTTGGCCAGCACAATGTGTCTGAAATTCTCCAAGTGCAACTAACACTAGGTAAGACTGCAATCCAAATTGTAGCTTGCTACAGATCCCACACCATACCCCAAGATTCTCACTACACCTTTCTAAACATACTGGAAAATATTAAGATAGAACCAAACACCCTAATACTGGGTGATTTTAACTACCCTGCCATTAACTGGGAAAACTACTCATGTCCCAACACCTTTATAGCTTGGTTCTTGGAATTCATAAATTCCAACGCCATGGATCAACTAATCCATAGTCCCACCAGGGGCTCCAATATCCTAGACCTGGTTATTACCAACATGGGAAATCAATGCTCCATACCTATGGTCACCTCCTCGTTAGTCAGGTCTGACCATAAGCTAATCACCCTTAACATCCACATCCCAGCCCCCAGTAAAGAAACCACCATAAAAAACTTCTCCAAAGACAACTTCATGCTACTCAAGTCAGAAGTGACAAACTTCATGACACCCATGCAGGCAGACTGAAAGTTCAACTGCTGAATCCTACACTAAGGCACTGTACGAGCACATCCACTCATGCATGAATCGTGCCATCCCAAATAGAACCAAAATGCTCTCATCCAAAAAAAGGAAGCCAATCTGGTGGTCCTCTGCCATAAACAAACTTTACAACAAAAGGAGGAAACTTTTGCAGAAAAGAGGAAAATCCCAGGATGCAAAAAACTCCCTTACTAGCCTCAGTAAGAAACTGAGATGCCTCATAATCATGTCTGGACTGGCAAGACCAGACAGGAGGAGAAGGCAACTACACACACCACAAAACCAGCCTCACATAATGCTACCACTCCACTGAATCAAACACATAAACACACAAAGACATACTCGGAGGCTCTGAGTAAACATTTACCTAAACAGCAGAGGCCTCCAAAGCAGACACCCAAACAACTGCTACCTCAAGACACCCCACAAGCAACACATAAACCACAAAAACAGTGTGCAAAGCAGTCACAGCCCTTAAGGCCAAATACAACACCAAACATACTTGTCATAGGTGACTCCATAGTCAGACACACTGCCGTCCCACTCACCAGGCTGAACAAGGAGAGGGTCACAGTAAGCTGCCTATCGGGCGCTAGAATCCGCCACATAACACAAGCACTCGGGTCACTCCACGGCAAGTACAAATATGACACAGTCATTGTCCATGCTGGTGTGAACGACCTGAGACGTACCTCCCTGGACTACATGAAAAGAGACATAGAGGAGCTCTCTGATTATGTAGCCCAGGCAGGTATGACCTAACCCTGAGCAGTATCCTTCCTTCACCAAGAATGATGCCACAATATAGAGACAAGATGATCAGCTTTAACAATTGGCTTAATGTCTGGTGTCATTCAAAGGGGATCCAGTGTCTGTCTGCCTGGGATGACATGCTTGACAAGCCACGCTGCCCAAGGGATGGCTTGCACCTGTCACCCTGGGATTCGGATATTGGCTAAGGCTCTTGCCACCCCCATAGTGCCTTTTTAGGCAAGGCTCAAATTCTAAACCTACCACCCTAGAAAACAAAATGGGAAGAAACTGAGGGTAATGCTGCTCAATGCCAGAAGTCTAAATCTCAAAATGCACGCACTCGAGGCCCTTCTCAGTATGGAGAACATCGATGTCTGTGCTGTAACTGAAACCTGGTTCAAGGCTCCTGAGAGCACCCGGCACTATTAGGTTTTACCTCATATCATGCGTTCCGGCCCCAAAACCCAGACCACACCACAAAAGGAGGGGTGTATCCATATTCATAAAGGATACCCACACCTCCAGGTTGGTGGCAACGCATAAGCTTGGAAACCATCCAGGTGCAACTAACCATAGGCAAAACTGCTCTACAAATTGTAGCATGCTACAGGCCACCCTCTCAAACTCAGGAACCCCACACAGCCTTCCTGAAGACACTGGAGGGTATAAATGTATCTCCAAACACCATCATATTGGGTGACTTCAACTACCGAATATAGACTGGGAACATTACTCAAGCCCTAACTTTCTAGCCCAACGGTTCCTGGAGTTCATAAATTCAAATGCCATGGAACAGCTAGTCACTGTTCCCACGAGAGGAGAAAATATACTAGATCTCATTGTCACAAACATGGGGACAAAATGCTCCACACCGAAGTATATCCCTCATTGGTGAGATCTGATCATAAACTAATCTCACTGGAAATCCACATCCTCCCCCACCCCAAACAAAAAAAGCATAGTAAAGAACTTCTCTAAAGCAAACTTCACACTACTCAAGACTGGTGTGGTATCCTTCAAGGCCCCTGAGCCAGTGGAAACCACAACCCAAGCTGCGGAAGCCCTTACAAATGCCTTCTATGAACACCTCCAGGACTGCATGGATCAGGCAATCCCAAATAAAACCAAGACTCTTTCCACAAAGGGCAAGCGTCCAGTCTGGTGGACCCCAGCCATTAACAAACTTTACAATAAGAGGAGAAAGCTATTACATGATAGAACAAAATCCATAAAGGAAGTCACCCTGATCATTATTAGTAAAAAATCGAGCACTCATAAAATCAACTAAGGCCAATTTTGAGAGAAAAATTGCCATGGATTCAAAGGACAATCATAAGGCCTTTTTCAGCTATGTTAGGAACCTGGGTGGAAACTCCCAGATATGCTCAGAATTAGTCCAAAATGATACAAAAATCACTGAACCCACAGATATTGCCAACATACTGGCAGACAGGTTCAGTGCAAACTTCACCCCTCTCCCCTAAAGGAGAGATAACTATCCCAGCCGAGTGTAGCCTCCCGGACATCTCAAATGTGCAGGTGAAAGCTGCTCTCTCTAAAGCTAAAAACACAGCATCAATGGGACCGGATGGTGTCCCTGGCTGTGTGCTACATGAGCTAAATGAGGAATTAAACCCGCACATAAGGCAGCTGTTTAATCTCAGCCTTACCACAGGATACGTGCCCAAGGAGTGGCGTACAGCAAATGTAGTCCCACTCCACAAAGGCGGCACCTCTACGGACCCTGGTAATTACCGCCCCATAAGCTTAACAAGTCTAGTCTGCAAAGCTATGGAGAAGATCATAATGGAGCTCATAAACAAAGATATAGGGGACTTGCAGACATTGGACCCGACCCAGTTTGGCTTTGTCAAGGGAAGATCATGCCTTTTGAACTTGGTGACTTCTTGAAACAGTCACCAAGGCCATTGATGAGGAAAGGCAGTCCATACAGCCTACCTTGACCTTGCAAAGGCTTCGACACAATACCCCACTTGGGTATTGTAGAAAAACTACCAGCTTAAATGTAAACCCATATGTCACAAGATGGGTTGCAAACTGGCTTAAGGACAGAACCCACAGGGTTAGAGTTGCTGGCGCTGTGTCAGACTCCAAGCCGGTCACAAGTGGTGTCCCACAGGGCTCGGTCCTTGGCCCCCCTATTATTTGGCATCTACTTCTCAGAAGTACAGGCCAACATGGGAGGACTTTGGCTGACAAAGTTTGCAGACGACTGCAAACTGGGCGCCGTAGTGGAAAGTGCATCGGACATGGATATCTTTCAGAAGGGACTCACGGAAACAGATAGCTGGTGCCAGAGCCATGGCCTGAAGTTAAACGCCAAAAAATGTATAGTCATACCCTTCGGGAAAAACAAGGTAACCCCAAGCTACCATATAGGTGGCAATCCACTAAGCACAGAAGAGGTTATCAGGGACCTGGGGACCCAGGTTGACAGTGGCCTTTCTTTTGACACTCACATTGCTAAAGTGGTTAGAAAGACCTTCTACATTGCCCACCTGATCATGAAGGGATTCACATCCAGATCTAGTGAGGTCATTGTTCCCTGTACTCTTCACTTATCAGACCAATGATCGAGTACAATGCCCCATTCGGGATGTATCTCACCCGACATCTGCAGCAATTGGAGAGACCCCAAAAGTTCCTCACCAAAAGGATAAAGGGACTCCAAAATCTGTCATATGCTGCCAGATTGAAGAAACTCCAGCTCTATTCAGTCGCATACCGTCTGCTCAGAGGTGACATGTGCCTGACATACAAGGCCATGTCCAACCCGGAATTAATGGACATGCTCCACCTCAAAAATCCAAATCCACCAAAACCACTAGAGCAAGCGACTTAAACCTTAGCACGGATATAAATAGGACGTGCTGGAGGGATAGATTTATCACTCAGAGACTCCCTATGCTGTGGAATAAAATCCCGGTCCATGTGAGGCAGAGCACCTCGCTGACTCTGTTCAAGAGAAATCTAGACCTGTGGATGGGAGATCGTAGGTTTACCCCGGGAATCATCTCTGTGTCACTGCTGGACAGAGGCACAACAAACTAATGGGCACGGTATTTTTTCATATAAGGGGTGGCGTAAGCCACAAAAATTTGGGCTAGGCTTATAAATGCCTTAGGGCAGATAGCCTAGTATAAACCTATGAACCTATGAACCTATAAAATCCTCCAAAGCTAGTTACGAAAATAAAATTGCCAAAGATTCCAAAGACAACCACAAAGCATTCTATAACTATGTCAAGAATCTAAATGGCAATGCTCAGATCTGCTCTGAGCTAAAACAGAATAGCATTAAATATACTGATCCGAAGGATATTGCCAATATCCTGGCAGATCGATTCAGTGCCAACTTCACCCCCTCTCACCCCTAAATGGCCCATCTCAATACCGAAGATTGCCAAATTCCAGTAATAACGGCCACACAGGTACAAAACGCACTCTCTAAAGCCAAGAATACAGCATCCATGGGACCAGATGACATCCTGGGCTGTGTACTACATGAACTACAATATGAACTGGCACCTCACCTAAGTGTCATGTTTAATCATAGCCTCACCTCAGGTTTCGTGCCCACTGAGTGGCAGAGCTACAGTTATCCCAATCCACAAGGGGAATCCACCTTGGATCCCGGAAACTACCGTCCCATCAGTCTGACAAGCCTTATCTGCAAGGCCATGGAGCGTATTATCATGGAACTTATAAACAAAGACATTGGCAACCTTCAAACACTGGACCCCACCCAGTTTGGGTTTGTGAAGGGCCGATCTTGTCTCCTGAACCTGATTGACTTCTTTGAATCAGTCTCCAGAGCCATGGACAAGGGTAAGGTGGTCCACACAGCCTATCTAGACCTTGCCAAGGCCTTTGACACCATCCCCACTCTGGAATCATAGATAAACTTACTAAGTTGGGCATTAATCCCTATGTCATCCAATGGGTTGCTAAATGGCTTACTGATAGAACCCACACTGTAAAAGTAGCCAACTCCAAATCCAGCTCCAGACAAGTGACAAGTGGAGTACCTCAGGGTTCAGTCCTGGGGCCGCTCTTGTTTGGCATCTACTTCTCTGAAGTACAGGTCAACACTAAAGGACTCTGGCTAACAAAGTTTGCAGATGACTGCAAACTGGGAGCCATTATTGAATCCCCAAATTATGTGGATACTCTACAAAAGGGCCTTACAGAAACAGATGGTTGGTGCCAGAGCCATGGGCTCAAGCTCAATGCCAAGAAATGCATTGTTATCCCCTTTGGGAAAAAACATGTATCCATGAATTACCATATAGGTGGCAGTACACTAAACACAGAAAGTGTGATAAGAGACTTAGGGACACAGGTGGACAGTGGTCTCACCTTCGATAACCACATCGCCACAACAGTCAGGAAATCCTTCTATGTGGCACACCTCATCACGAAGGGCTTTTCATCCAGAAAAAAGGAGGTCATTGTCCCACTGTACTCATCCCTCATTAGACCCATTATAGAATACAACGCCCCATTTGGTATGTACCTCTCAAGACATCTGCAACAATTGGAAAGGCCTCAGAAATACCTCACTAAAAGAATCACAGGCCTAAAGCAGATGCCCTACGCTGACCTTAAAAACTCCAGCTATACTCTGGCATATCGTCTACTCAGAGGCAATCTCTGCTTAACATACAAGGCCATGTCAAACCCAGAGCTGTTGGACATGCTACATAAGAAATCCCAATCCCTCAGAGCTACACGCTCAGGGATCTAAACCTTGTCATCACAATAAACAAAACATGCTGGAGGGATAGGTTCCTGACCCAGAGACTCCCCAGACTCTGGAATAGATTGCCCATACATGTCAAGCAGAGTGCCTCTTTGGACCTCTTCAAGAGGAACCTTGACGATTGGATGGGAGAAAGGAAATTCACCCCAGGGATCACGTCAGTCGCCCTGCTAGACGGGGGTCCAGGAAAGTAAATAATGTGGGAAGAAGTAGCCAGGGAATTGTTATGGCTAGGCTTGTATAGGCCCTAGGGCTGATAGCCTAGTACCAACCTATGAACCTATGAAAAAAAAAAACAAAAAAAAAACTGTAAGCCTGTTTCCTACCTTTCCTGTAACTAGTGTTCCAGATACAGATTTGCTGTATCCAGGACTGTATGTAAGCTTCTGAGCCCCCCAAGCCTTTCTGTGTTGGAGGGAAGACTTCTAGCTTATCAGTGGCAGTGGTAAGCACTGGGTAACCTGTCTACCATGTAAGGAGTGGTTCTGGCCCAGAAATTGTAGTTATTGGCCGTTTGGGCAATCCCTTCCATCTCTCTCAACTTTCTGATTTGAAAGCCTGCATTTGCACTTGTTTCTGTCCTGTAACTCATCCAGTGCAGATACAGATTCTTAGTTTTAGCACTTAAATTTGCTTATTCATGCTCAGCACTTGTTTAGAACTTGTAAGCACTAAATAAGCTACTAATTACTATAGTACTCAGTCTTCCTCATTACCTAGAGGAAAACAGGTTTTGTACTTACTTTTCTCACTTGCTTAGAGAAAAACAGCTCTTATACTCACTTTCCTCAATTATCTAGAGGAAAATAGTTTTTTATTCAGGCATGTCCAAGGGTCAGCTCCCAGTGTTCTCTCCTGTCTATCTGATGAATCTGGGCATCTTGAGGCAATGTAGAAATTGCCTCATGTACACAGACAACCCTCTCCTCCTACCACCCAACACCACAACCTGTGAGAGATGCACTTATCTAGCTAAACTGGAGGTAAAGCTCTCTCCAACCAAGAATGAACTTGACAGTCATGAGAAGAAGAACATTTGCATCACACCACACTCATCACATAGTCTCACTAAATCTATACCACCAAAATCCGCACATAGTAACACAAAAACATTCGTGGAGGCTCTCAGTAATAATCTGTCTAAGCAACAGAGACCTCCAAAGCAGAAACGCAAGCAACCTCCATCCCCCAACACAACCCAAATGACACATAGCCCACAGACTCAGTGTGCCACTCAACCACAGCCAATAAGGCAAAACAACGTACCCAACACAGTAGTCATAGGTGACTCTATAGTCAGGCACACTGATGTCCAACTCACCAGGCTAAACAAGGAGAAAGTTACTGTCAGCTGCTTGTCAGGTGCCAGGATCTGCCACATAAACCACACACTCAGGTCACTCCACAACAAGTACAACTATGAATCTGTCATTGTCCATGTTGGTGTGAATGACCTGAGATGTACCTCCCTGGACTACATGAAAAGAGACATGGAAGAGCTCTCCGATCTTGAAGCCCAGGCAGGTACGACCCTAGCCCTGAGAAGCATTCTGCCATCTCCCAGAATGATACCGCAGTACAAGGACAAAATGATTGACTTCAACAATTGGCTAAGCATCTGGTGTCATTCTAAGGGGATCCAGTATCTGTCTGCTTGGGATGACATGGTCGACAGACCACGATGCTTTGCCAAAGATGGCCTGCACCTGTCACCCCTGGGATTCTGGATACTGGTTAAGGCTCTTGTTGTCCCTATAGTGCCTTTTTTAGGCAAGGTTCAAATAACAAATTCACCACCATAACAGGAACAGGCAAGCAAAAACTGAGGGTAATGTTACTCAATGCTAGAAGTCTAAATCTCAAAATGCACTCACTCGAGGCACTCTTTAAAATGGAGAACATCGATATCTGTGCAGTGACTGAGACCTGGTTCAAGGCTCCAGAGAGCACCCCTGCACTACCAGGCTATAACTCATATCACACTTTTCAGCAATGTAACCTGGACCGAAACACCAAAGGCAGAGGTGTGTCCATATTCATTAAGGATATCCACACCTCCAGGCTAGTTGCTCAGCATAATGCATCCAGGTTATCCAAGTGCAACTAACTCTGGGCAAAACTGCAATCCAAATTGTAGCTTGCTACAGATCCCCCACCATGCCCCAGGATTCCCACTCCTCTTTTCTTGATGTACTGGAAAATATTAGGGTTCAACCAAACACCCTAATAATGGGCGACTTTAACTACCCCACCATTAACTGGGAAAACTACTCATGTACCAACTCCTTAGCTCAACACTTCCTGAAATTCATAAACTCCAATGCCCTGGATCAACTTATCCACACCCCCACCAGGGGCAACAATATCCTAGACCTAGTCATTACCAACATGAGTGACTGGTGTTCCACACCTGAAGTCAACTCCTTGTTGGTCCACTCTGACCATAAGCTAATCACCCTTGATATCCACATCCTGCCCCCACCCCCCATTAAGGAAACCACAGTAAAAAATTTCTCCAAAACCAACTTATGCTTCTTAAGACAGAAGTAGTGAACTTCATGACACCCATGCAGATGGACAATACAGTTAAAACTGCTGAATCCTACACTAATGCACTCTATAAGCACTTACACGACTGCATGGATCATGCTATCCCAAACAGAACCAAGACGCTATCCTCCAAAAAAAGGAAGCCAATCTGGTGGTCCCCTGTCATAAACAAACTGTACAACAGAAGGAAGAAACTGTTGCAAAAGAGAGTATAATCCCATGAGTGGAGGAGCTCCCTGGTCAGCCTCAGTAAGAAGCTGAGATCCCTTATAAGATCCACCAAAGCTAGCTACAAAAACAAAATCACCACTAATTCCAAGGACAACCACAAGGCATTCTATAGCTATGTCAAGAATCTCGATGGCAACTCCCAGATCTGCTCTGAGTTACAGCACAAAGGCAAGAAAATTACAGAACCAACTGATATTGCCAACATCCTGGCAGATAGGTTCAGTGCTAACTTTACCCCCCCCCCAAAGGGTCCATATCTATACAGGAAGAATGTAGAGTCCCTGTAATCACAACTACGCAGGTAAAAGCTGCACTCTCTAAAGCCAAAAACACAGCATCCATGGGACCGGACAACATCCCAGGCTACGTTTTACATGAACTTCAGAAAGAACTGGCTCCCCACTTAAGCACCATGTTCAATAATAGTCTCGCATCAGGCTTTGTGCCCACTGAATGGCACACAGCAACAGTTATCCCACTCCACAAAGGGGGAGCCACCACTGATCCTGGGAACTATCGACTTATTAGCTTGATGAGCCTGGTCTGCAAGACCATGGAATGCATCTTCATGGAACTCATAAACAAAGACATTGGTAACCTCCAAACTCTGGATCCCACCCAGTTCGGGTCTGTGAAAGGCAGATGATGCCTGTTGAACCTGATTGACTTCTTTGAGGCAGTCACCAAAGCCGTAGATGAGGGTAAGGTGGTTCACACAGCCTATCTTGACCTCGCCAAGGCTTTCAACACCATCCCCCATTCTGGAATTATAGTTAAACTCACTAAACTAGGTATAAATCCCTATGTCACAAGATGGGTTGTCAACTGGCTCACTGACAGAACCCACACTGTAAAAGTTGCAGACTCCAAATCTGACCTCAAAGCAGTGAAAAGTGGAGTACCACAGGGTTCCATTCTGGGAACTCTCCTGTTTGGTATCTACTTCTCTGAAGTACAGGCTAACACAGAAGGCCTCTGGCTAATGAAGTTCACAGATGACTGCAACTTAAGAGCCATAGTAAAGTCCCCAAATGATGTGGACATCCTACAGAAGGCCCTCGCTGAGACAGATGCCTGGTGTCAGAGCCATGGCCTCAAGCTCAATGCCAAAAAGTGCAGTGTCTTCCCCTTTGGTAAAAACTCTGTACCCATGAACTACCACATAGGCAGCAATCTACTTAACACTGAATGCATGATAAGAGACCTTGGGACTCAGCTGGACAGTAGTTTCTCCTTTGATAGTCACATCACCACAGTAGTCAGGAAGTCCTTCTACGTGGCACACCACATCATAAAAGGGTTCTCATCCAGGAAAAAAGAGGTCACTGTTCCTCTCTACTCGGCACTCATTAAACCCATTATAGAGTACAACGCCCCTTTTGGAATGTAACTCACAAGACATCTGCAGCATCTGGAAAGGCCACAGAAGTACCTCACAAAGAGGATTACTGGCCACAAAAAAATGCCCTACACTGACTGCCTCAAAAAACTCCAGCTTTACTCCATAGCATATCGCCTACTCTGAGGTGATCTCTGCCTAACATATAAAACTATGTCAAACCCAGAGCTGTTGGACAGGCTACATCTAAATAAATCCCAATCCCTCCAAGCTACACACTCTAGGGACCTAAGCCTTGTCACCACAATAAACAGGACATGCTGGAGGGATAGATTCCTGTCCCAGAGACTTCCCATACTCTGGAACAGGCTACCCATCAATGTCAAGCAAAGTTCTTCATTAGCACTCTTCAAGAAAAATCTTGATGAGTGGATGGGAAATAGGAAATACACCCCGAGGATCACTTCGGTGTCTCTGCTCGACAGTGGCACAGGAAAATAACTTTCTTGGGTGGCGTAAGCCAGGGAACCTTGTTGGCTAGGCTTACATAGGCCCTTGGGCCGATAGCCTAGTACCTACCTATGAACCTATGAACCTAATTGTGTCTATAATTCTTGGCATAGTATAAGTATTTTTCCATAGAATAAGAATGCCCCTTCTCTTAGTTTTAAAACAATGAATCAGCTAGAATGGTATAGCCATTGAATGATTATTTTTGTAGATCTTTTTTTTAATAGATGGGTTTCCTGTAAAAAGATGATCTGGGCTTTATGCATTTTGATATATTTAAGCAAACCAGCTCTTTTGACATTATTGTTCAAACCATTAATATTTAATGATAAACATTTATAAGTCATTGACTATAATGTATATGTTATTACTAACTGAAAGACCTTTCTTCTGTGTTGACTTGAAATCTATTGAAAACTTACTTATCATGGATGCATAACGTGCATTAAGCACTACTTTCAAAAACCCAAAACTATTTACAAACACATACATGAAACATAAAGTTTATTTAAAAACTTAACTAAACCATCCATCCACCACTTCTCCAATAACAAATGACACAGATTATCAATTTCTGCTTATAATATAGAATAAAAACAAAAAAGAAAAGCCTTATGAAAGCAACAAAAGAAATCTGAATCCATGAAATATACATTAGAATGAGAGTGCCCAATATATCTGAAGCTATATGAATATGTCACATATGATAATAGAACCTCTAATACGTAGATATGCCAGAAACACACATCAGATCAAAGTATGTATAAACATTAGAAGCTGAAGGTTAAGAAGATTGTCATTATTTCCAAGACTTTTCAAGAAACATCAGATAATTTAACCATTTTGTCAGTCATCTGTCTAACATTTTTCATGTAAGGATCTGTTGAACATATATATATATATATATATATATATATATATATATATATATATATATATATATATATATATATATAAAACACTTATTACAACATAACTATTATATTTTGCAATTATACACATATTACTCATATGTATTAACAATATCTATGCTGACGTCTTTCATCAGGAAGGGGGGAGAGACAGAGAGAGAAAAAGGAGGCCTCACAACCTTCTGTTTAGTTACTAAAGGTTTAGTTATATAACATAAGTCTGATGTTAATATGCATAATGAGTTTTCTAATGCAGCTCCTAGTTCACTTGATGTCATTTAGTTACTAATAGTGTCACTGAATGTGCAGAATGTATGCATCTATAAGAGAACATAGGCATTTTCAAAGGAGTTAAACACTTTTATCAGAACTAATTATTTACCATTTAAAGTATCTAGTGAAGGATAATAGAATTTCAAGAGAAAAAAATTCTAAGTACAACCATTTAACAAGTTTAAAAGGTCAAATGATGTCATCACTGTTGTTTCCTCAAGGTGCAACTTTCATAAACTTGTTTAAAAGTATCTAAATAGGCTCATGTACAACAGAAATTGTCTCTAGTGAAGAAAAAAGCATTTTCAGTGGGAAATTCAGATCTTGAAGCTTTTTGGGTTTACAGAAAGCAAAAAAAATAAATAAAAAAAGCACTCAAGTTGCCTGCCTTGTCAGTGCATGTCATGAATCTCCACAATGAGAACAGTCACACAGACCACCAGTTTCCTCACAAATTATCAACATCATGAAAAAATTAACCCTTTCATACAAAAACAGCTATTTAGTAGTAACAACAGCTGCCTCAAATTAGAAATCATATTATAACATTTCAATCATTTAGTCACCAGCTAACCAGGCCAGAGAGAGAAAAAAGGAACCTAGTATATATATATATCATTTAGCCACCAGCTAACCAGGCCAGAGAGAGAAAAAAGGAACCTAGTATATATATATATATATATATATATATATATATATATATATATATATATATATATATATATATAGATCTCATACTATTACACAAAATCCTACCTAACCAAACCAAAACAACCGAACACACTTTAGCAAAAGTGCTTTTCACCGAAAAAGCACTTTCGCTAAACTGCAAAAAAATATATATATAACAAAAAAAAAAAACATATTACTCACATTTACACAGGGGGGCAAGTCCCCCTGCACCCCCCTACTTTTATATTCTCACTCCGAGATTGCACTACAGTGGGGATAATTCCCTTATCCCCACTGTAGTACGATCTCAGCAACTGCCATTCCCCCACGTTTTACTTTTTTATTTAGCACACTTTCACAAAAGTGCTTTATCAGTGAAAAGCAGCTTCGCAAAAGTGTGCTCGGACATTTCACATTAGCTGAAACAGCCATTTGTTGAACAGTACGGATCCCATATAGATATATATATATATATATATATATATATATATATATAAAACTTATATTTATCTATAAAACACCATTAATGTACTGTATTAATGTTTAAATGTATTTAAACCAAGAGTCTAAAACATCTAGTTAGAAGCACTAATCAGAAACACCTTGTTACCCCACCACTGACCCACTAGAAAAAATGCACTTTGGTATTAAGTCAAATTATACTATTACTAAAGAATTAGAAGACATATATCATTTGTAGTTATTTAAAAGGAAAAAGTATGTAAAGTACTTATAATGGGGAAAAGAGAAAAGGAACATTGGTAACAAAAAAAGAATAGGAAGAAATACTAGAGAGAGAGAGAGAGAGAGAGGATGGTATTTAAATACTTAGTACTAAATGTAATTAGAAGTAGCTATAGAAAGGAAAAGAGAAAGGTAATAATAAAAATGATTCACATTACCTTACATCATAGAGACTTTCCAGAATCAAATATATTATGATTCATAAAACAAAGCATTTAAAATTAGAAGGAATTTATTCATTTGTCCTTTAGTTTTTTTAGTTTTGTTTGCTCCTTCCTACACAGACCATCCATTTTTTTTTGTTGCTTGTCTCTTCAAACTCTGGGATGACCATTCCATTTCTTCTATGTCTGACAGTATTTTCTTCTTTTGGATAAATTCTACTGCTTCTTGTAGGGAATCAAAGATCTTCACTCCTTCTGGCAAGGTGGTTTTATTCTTGCAGGAAAAAGAATTTGACCTTTAATATTGGCTTTTTTCAAGGACTTAATTAGAGTAACACACTCCTTTCTTTTGGATATGACTGTAGAGGTATAGTTATTGTCAAAACGAATAACTTTTCACTTATCTTGATAGGGGAATTAGTCAAAGCTGATTTCAGTACTAAGTCCTTGTCTTGCGAGGAAAGAAATCTAACTATTATAGACCTGGGATTAGATGAATTCAGAGATGAAGCTGGATTTGCCAGGGACCAATGATCCCTCTCAATTCCAAAAGAGAGGGATTCAGGCATGTTTAGTGCTGATGAAAACCACTTATTGAGGAAATGAATCATGCTAGCACCCTCTTCTTTCTCAGGAATTCCATATATTCTTATGTTATTCCTCCTTGTTCTACTTTTAAAGTCTTCCAGTTTCTCAATCAACCTGGTGTTTTGTTTCAGACGAAATTCATTGTGATGTTCATTTTCTGTCACTCTAATATCTAGGTCAGTTACTCTTTCCTCTAAGGCAAGAATCTGTTTTTTTTTTTACTATTCCATTTAGAAGTTCCAGTTGTTTACTGCATTCTTGTTTGATAATGTCCATTTTGTTTTTGAATTTGTCCATTTTTAGTGACAGTTCTTGGATGTTTGTTATAAGATGTAGTTCTTTCTTCACTGCACTCTCCTGGTGTGGGTTCTTCACGTTGCTCATGTTTTTACTGACAGTTCTTGGATGTTTGTTATTATAAGATGGAGTTCTTTCTTCACTGCACTCTCCTGGTGTGGGTTCTTCACGTTGCTCATGTTTTTAGTGACAGTTCTTGGATGTTTGTTATTATAAGATGTAGTTCTTTCTTCACTGCACTCTCCTGGTGTGGGTTCTTCATGTTGCTCATGTTTTTAGTGACAGTTCTTGGATGTTTGTTATTATAAGATGTAGTTCTTTCTTCACTGCACTCTCCTGGTGTGGGTTCTTCACGTTGCTCATGTTTTAGTGACAGTTCTTGGATGTTTGTTATTATAAGATGTAGTTCTTTCTTCACTGCACTCTCCCGGTGTGGGTTCTTCATGTTGCTCATGTTTTTAGTGACAGTTCTTGGATGTTTGTTATTATAAGATGGAGTTCTTTCTTCACTACACTCTCCTGGTGTGGGTTCTTCGAGTTGCTCATGTTTTTAGTGACAGTTCTTGGATGTTTGTTATTATAAGATGTAGTTCTTTCTTCACTGCACTCTCCTGGTGTGGGTTCTTCATGTTGCTCATGTTTTTAGTGACAGTTCTTGGATGTTTGTTATTATAAGATGTAGTTCTTTCTTCACTGCACTCTCCTGGTGTGGGTTCTTCACGTTGCTCATGTTTTTAGTGACAGTTCTTGGATGTTTGTTATTATAAGATGTAGTTCTTTCTTCACTGCACTCTCCTGGTGTGGGTTCTTCACGTTGCTCATGTTTTAGTGACAGTTCTTGGATGTTTGTTATTATAAGATGTAGTTCTTTCTTCACTGCACTCTCCTGGTGTGGGTTCTTCACGTTGCTCATGTTTTTAGTGACAGTTCTTGGATGTTTGTTATTGTAAGATGTAGTTCTTTCTTCACTGCACTCTCCTGGTGTGGGTTCTTCACGTTGCTCATGTTTTTAGTGACAGTTCTTGGATGTTTGTTATTATAAGATGTAGTTCTTTCTTCACTGCACTCTCCTGGTGTGGGTTCTTCACGTTGCTCATGTTTTTAGTGACAGTTCTTGGATGTTTGTTATTATAAGATGTAGTTCTTTCTTCACTGCACTCTCCTGGTGTGGGTTCTTCACGTTGCTCATGTTTTTAGTGACAGTTCTTGGATGTTTGTTATTATAAGATGTAGTTCTTTCTTCACTGCACTCTCCTGGTGTGGGTTCTTCACGTTGCTCATGTTTTTAGTGACAGTTCTTGGATGTTTGTTATTATAAGATGTAGTTCTTTCTTCACTGCACTCTCCTGGTGTGGGTTCTTCACGTTGCTCATGTTTTAGTGACAGTTCTTGGATGTTTGTTATTATAAGATGTAGTTCTTTCTTCACTGCACTCTCCTGGTGTGGGTTCTTCACGTTGCTCATGTTTTTAGTGACAGTTCTTGGATGTTTGTTATTATAAGATGTAGTTCTTTCTTCACTGCACTCTCCTGGTGTGGGTTCTTCACGTTGCTCATGTTTTAGTGACAGTTCTTGGATGTTTGTTATTATAAGATGTAGTTCTTTCTTCACTGCACTCTCCTGGTGTGGGTTCTTCACGTTGCTCATGTTTTAGTGACAGTTCTTGGATGTTTGTTATTATAAGATGTAGTTCTTTCTTCACTGCACTCTCCTGGTGTGGGTTCTTCACGTTGCTCATGTTTTTAGTGACAGTTCTTGGATGTTTGTTATTATAAGATGTAGTTCTTTCTTCACTGCACTCTCCTGGTGTGGGTTCTTCACGTTGCTCATGTTTTTAGTGACAGTTCTTGGATGTTTGTTATTATAAGATGTAGTTCTTTCTTCACTGCACTCTCCTGGTGTGGGTTCTTCACGTTGCTCATGTTTTTAGTGACAGTTCTTGGATGTTTGTTATTATAAGATGTAGTTCTTTCTTCACTGCACTCTCCTGGTGTGGGTTCTTCACGTTGCTCATGTTTTTAGTGACAGTTCTTGGATGTTTGTTATTATAAGATGTAGTTCTTTCTTCACTGCACTCTCCTGGTGTGGGTTCTTCACGTTGCTCATGTTTTTAGTGACAGTTCTTGGATGTTTGTTATTATAAGATGTAGTTCTTTCTTCACTGCACTCTCCTGGTGTGGGTTCTTCACGTTGCTCATGTTTTAGTGACAGTTCTTGGATGTTTGTTATTATAAGATGTAGTTCTTTCTTCACTGCACTCTCCTGGTGTGGGTTCTTCACGTTGCTCATGTTTTTAGTGACAGTTCTTGGATGTTTGTTATTATAAGATGTAGTTCTTTCTTCACTGCACTCTCCTGGTGTGGGTTCTTCACGTTGCTCATGTTTTTAGTGACAGTTCTTGGATGTTTGTTATTATAAGATGTAGTTCTTTCTTCACTGCACTCTCCTGGTGTGGGTTCTTCACGTTGCTCATGTTTTTAGTGACAGTTCTTGGATGTTTGTTATTATAAGATGTAGTTCTTTCTTCACTGCACTCTCCTGGTGTGGGTTCTTCACGTTGCTCATGTTTTTAGTGACAGTTCTTGGATGTTTGTTATTATAAGATGTAGTTCTTTCTTCACTGCACTCTCCTGGTGTGGGTTCTTCACGTTGCTCATGTTTTAGTGACAGTTCTTGGATGTTTGTTATTATAAGATGTAGTTCTTTCTTCACTGCACTCTCCTGGTGTGGGTTCTTCCACGTTGCTCATGTTTTTAGTGACAGTTCTTGGATGTTTGTTATTATAAGATGTAGTTCTTTCTTCACTGCACTCTCCTGGTGTGGGTTCTTCACGTTGCTCATGTTTTTAGTGACAGTTCTTGGATGTTTGTTATTATAAGATGTAGTTCTTTCTTCACTGCACTCTCCTGGTGTGGGTTCTTCACGTTGCTCATGTTTTTAGTGACAGTTCTTGGATGTTTGTTATTATAAGATGCAGTTCTTTCTTCACTGCACTCTCCTGGTGTGGGTTCTTTGAGTTGCTCATCTTGAGATCTCCAGGAGAAAACTTCTTGACAGGAATAATTAAAAAAATTCTCTTGACTATGTATTCATTTTTAGAAAATAACAGAGTCTATGTTAATTTAACTTTTAGTATACTTCTAGTTAGATTTTTCTAAAAATTAAAGTATATTTCCTGTCAGAATATTAAAATCTAAGCAGAGCTATGAATTTCTGCTGCTATCAGACTGGCATCTTGGCCACGCCCCACCGAGCAGATCTTTTCATATGTTATGTACCTTAATAAGCATATATTGACTCATGCTTCATTTTCTACTGTATTACTGAAGTAATCTTATTTTTTCAGTATTTTGGTAGTTTTGTTATATGGTTACATTAGTGCACTGAGACATTTTTAAAACTATTGTTTAGTTTTTGTAGTAAATTTTAATCAGTGTAAAGGCATTTAACACAGTTTAGTCTCTTTAGTTTGTACTGATTTAGGCACTGTATTTTTTTTCTCTTTCTGAAAACCCAATTATTTTTGTAACATCTATTGGAAACATTTTATGCCCACATTGCTTTGATGAT